>NC_051438.1:18542796-18607243 GCF_001649575.2 Kryptolebias marmoratus | reverse complement strand
GCTGGGGGGGGGGGAGTACAACAATCTGTCAAGATTTGTCATACAATAATGAGATATTGTTCAAATGTTGTGTAGCCAAAATCCCCTTTAAAAACCTGACAAACAGTCTCTGTGGGCAGAATTCATCTTGTTCAGGCTTCATGCTTCCCCTTAAAAACACAGCAAGATGCTCATTTAAAAGTCGCAGAAAGAAATGCTTTAACATCCAATTTCCCAACATTTCATCATCTTGTCTGGATAATTATGCAGGGTTATTAGCTCAAGTATTTGTCCTTGGCATTCTTAATGCTGGTTGACATTTTTTATGAACAGTAATGGTATTAGAGATTTTGATCTGCTGTTTGTGCCGTTCGGGGCGTCCTCTCTGCAGTGCAACAGCACCCTCTCTTGATAGTTTCTGATATGATTACATCATCATGCGGGAGCTTGAAGTTAGAATTCTGATGAAGACTCAAACCAGAGACTTTTGGGTTATTTTAAACTCAAGTTATACTTTCCAAATGTTTTCCACCAGTCGTCTTGCTTATATGGTAAATACACACAATTCATGCCACATTCTGGTAAAATTACGTTTGCTAGCACTCATGGTATGTGTTAGAGATTACTGTCAACTTGCTACAACTGACTGTGTTGTAGCCACTTTTACATTCTAATGTGCATAGCTGTGGCAGCCATCTTGGATTGGGTTGTAAAGGCACGTCCAATGATTACTTTGAGTTTCATTAAAATCCCCACAGTGGCTCATGGGATTTCAAAAAGCCGAAAACATCAAAAGAATTTGAAGGATTCTCCTTTCTATTCAATGGAGGCTTTGTTTTTGGCTCATTATGTTGCCGTGGTAACTCAAAATGCAGCTAAAAATAATGGCACACATCCAGCAGCCAAGCCACTTGTTTGGATGTATACACTGTGTTGAGAGAGTGCACTCTTCCATTCAAGCCACATAACAATTTGTTAATATATTTAAAGCAACCTGTTTAGGTGAATACCGATAGGCGCCTCCATTGAAATGCATTGTTTCCTGTGATTTTTTTGTTGTTGTTGTTGTTGTTGACAGGCAACCATTGAAGTTATTTCTGACAGAATGTGAAATGTCCCGCTATGTCACAAAGTTAATGTCGTCTTTGTAAGTAAGAACACTGATTATTTCCAAACATCAGGGGTGCATCTCAAGGATGCTGTGGAGAAGTTATATTTAACCAGCATTTATTTTTGAGAATTAAAAAAAAAAAATACAATAAACAAGACTGTTTATTTCCAGACCTGTGCACTAAATGCCTAAAAAAGTTTTTTAAAAGGATGTTCTAAAAATAATCCAGTCAAGATTTCTGCATTATTGTTGTCCTACTTCAGCTAAAATGACACAGCTTTTATTAGAGATGGTGTGTAACCTCTTACTTTAAATATTGCTCTGCTGGTGTGGGTGTTCATTTGTCTGTACTAATGGAAAAACATCTCATGAATCGCTGAACGAATTTTAACAAAGCCCCCAGAAAGTAATCAGTAGGTGTACATTTACAATTGTATGGAATAAAATTTAATTAATAATAATTAAAAAATGCCCAAAACTTTGAAGATCTTTCAGTTTTTGAACTAAAACTTGGTGTGGCAGCAGCTGAGAGTGTGTCCCAACAAATACGTTGAGTTTATCACGTTGCCTAATATCTTTGCTTAATGCTTTAACATTAATAACTCCTGGAGTCGACCACTGAAGGAAAATAAAACCAATTTCTCAGAACGTAATCACTTATTGTGTATCTGCAAATGATCAACTTTTGGACCCAATTCAAGATGGCCTCCACAGTTAATCAACAGCTAAAACTTCCTGTGATAGCAGCCGAGAGTACCTCAGACCCCATCCTCCAAGTTCTAACAAACTTTGGAAGATCTACTGATATCGTATTTCTATCTGATATCAGATATCTGGGAAGTTATTTCCAAGCTTTGACCTTAACGACCATAACTCTGTCATTGTTTTAATTCAGGAAATACATGCTGCAGTACTTAAATCTGCATCAGATGAGTGCACTGAAAAAAGTACTTGTTTATTTGAGATATTTACCGATGGATTCAACTTGAAATCCCCTTTATCTTTACAGCATCTAAGATATAGACTGGAATGGTGTTTCTGCTCTGAAACGTGTTCAGCATTTTGTGTTTTGTCAACGCCAGCAGATTTCCGAATTAAACTTTCATGTGAAGACACATAATCCACAATTTTGACAGCAAAAACAATCACAATCTTCCCCCCACATGGCAGGGTGAGGTTGGAGTGAAAAGGACTATTCGGAGGGTAAACAAAAACGGCAAATAAAAGGCAAACAGAAGCAGTTGGTCCTCAGTCTGCTGCTGGGAGACGAAGAAGAGCAGAGCGATGTCAACAAACATGCTCTCTTGATTTAAGAAGTGGGCTCCACAGCGAAAACAGAACTAAAGTTAATGGTTGGTCTGTTTACTTGTAGATTTGGTTTTGTTTAGCAAGGGCGGAACAACAGAAAAAAACAGAATCGGGCCCGGTGCAGAACAACAACTCCGAGAACGTGATGGTGCAGAGATCGCTGATGTTGTTTTATTGATTTGCTTTCATGCTGTACAAAAGTATGATAAAAACATAAAAAGTAATTTTTGGCCCCAAAAACATGTTATTCGTATGGTTACAAATTGTTTTATTGTGAACGAGATAATAATATTTCATATTTATGAGCAGGACATCAAACGACAATGTAAAAAAAAAAAAATGCTCTGAAAATAAAGAGTCTCAGTGTGTGAGAGCATTTGCTCCACTAGCAGGTCAAAATCGAATGATTCGAGTCATCATACAGTAAAAGCTGAAGCAATAGTTCACATATTCTGAATGGGGTTCTGAGGAAAAGCTATGAACTAATAATATCTTACCTGTTGTAGATAACTCTTTAAACAACCTTAGTTTGGACCTGATTGTTGAGCTGAAGGCCAGATGAAGCTGCCATCATAAAATGACTTAAATCTCCTAAAATGACTTAAATAATCCTATTTCATAAACTCATAAACCATTCTATTGCAATTCAATTTTGCAAGACAGGGTTTTTTACATAGCAACACGGCTAGCCTTGGCAAAATATTTCAGAAGTTTTAACTGTAATGTGAAACAGATGATAGAAAACAGCACATCACATGAACCACATGAAATTTTTGAGATTGGAGGGTTTTGTTTTAGTTATAGCTTAAGTTATACTAGCTGTTAGCTCATTAATCAAGTCAGAATTTAACTTTTTTTTTTTTTTTTTTTTTACCAAAATGAGGCTTTTCAGCATTATCTACAACAGGTAAGACATCAGTTGTTCATAACTTCCCCACAGAACCCCACTTTTAAAACGTCTGAACTATTGCTTTAAGGTCCCGTCCACACTACTCTAAATTTGAAAAAGAAAAGAAGCAGACATTTCCTTTTGCATCCTCCACAGTAGAGTTTTTAGTGAGGACAAAAAAAAAGATTTTTAAAATAAAAAAATTAGGAGATTTTTCTTAAGGAACTCCATTTTTGGTGATTCCGCGTTGACAGGAGATGCAACGTTTTCAGAAACAAAAATGTAGCAGCTATTTTGGAGACACTGTCTATAGATTTCTGCTGCAGAAACGCAGACAAACATGGATCTGTGTTTACTGTTTTATCTGGGTCTGTTTCTCTTTACCCCTATCCTGTCAATGTCACACTTTGATCGGGTGTTTAAATGGTTAAAAACCAAGAGGAAACTGTATATGGTATAAACGAAGGAGAAAAAAAAGTTTTGGGAGAATTTTTAGCCAAGCTAAGCACGTTCTTTCTTTGTATTTTGATATGTCTTTAATGTGAATGTTCTGGCCACAGCGTGGGTATTACTGCGTTTTTGTTGGAACGTGTGGATGGAGGGAAATGAATCGTAAAAACAACATTTGGAGGAGTGTAGACGGTGTCTCAGACGTGATTCTACAAATACAGTTTCAACAAAAATCTGTACAGCATTATGAAATATCAATATGATATATTTTCTGTGATTCACAACTTTGTAAACCTTTTATTTGATGTAAAAACAAGACGCCTAAGACAAAATGAATAACTTTGGTCTTTCGTTGCTACAAGCTCAAAAAAAAAAAAATTAATTCCTGTACATCAAACCAGTCCGGGCAACTTGCCACCTTTAGTCTTCATCACAGTGGTCTTCATCAGTGAGCAGTAACAATGTGTTCAGACCACTCTTGTAGAAAAAGACACAGTTACAGTGTGTAACAACTTTATAAAGAGTCGCGTGAGGCCAAAAATATACTGTGTGAGATGGCACTGATAAGAAATGTTTGCGTATAATTGTAAACCAACACGGGAGCTGGGCCGGTTTTTTCTCAAAATGTAACTTTTAAGGACATTCACATGAACTTTCATAAAACGAGCGTAACAAAGCAGAACGGCAAATTCTTGGCGTGGATTTGCTACGTCTTGGCCAAGTCCTGTGAAAATTCCTAATCGGGTGAGCATGTGGAGAATGCGCGGCGCATTCCAGTCCTTCAAGTCGTACCCAGTGGGCAGACTTGTCCACTAATGATAGAAACAATGGAGCACGGGCAAGGCTCTGTCTGCGTTTCCCTCTGAAAAAAATCTGCAGAGCCTAGTTAAAAGAAAGAAAATAGGACTCTCGGAGGACGTGTCCTCAGTCTGTTGTTTTGTTTGTCCACTCCTCTTTGCTGCTCTCTCATTTGTTTCTCATGCTGTTGTGAGAGGAGGAGGGGGGGGGGACGGCTCAAGGCAGTTTCACCACCACCACGCAGGCGCCTGCCCTTCCAATGTTAAGATGGACCTCCTACAGGAAGACAGAGAGGTTAACATGCAGCTTTGCATCGGAGACTCTGTTCAAAAAAAAAAAAAAAAACCTCTCACTTCATCTGGTGCAAATCAGAAGGTTAGACTCCCAGGATTGGAGGGGAATTAATGCAAAAAGAGAAATCCTCCATAAAATATTGATAGGCTTTAGTAACTTCAACAGATTTATGTTCCTGTGGGATGTTAGCTGGTGCTTTAATCTTACATGAAAGTATTTCTTGCAGAGCAGCTCCAAATACAGCCGAATTATTTAAAATGTAAGAAGTTACAGTCTCAAAGACAGAGCGTTTTTTTTTTATTTACATCGCAAGGACACCACAAGGCTCGTGATGTCTGACTGTGCAGCAACAAACGGACACGGTTTCGGTTACCTCCGTCCACTCGTTGTTTTGTGCGTCGTAGGACTCCACGGTGTTGAGATATGACTGCCCGTCGTATCCGCCCACCGCGTAAAGCCTGTCGCCCAGCAAGCAGACGCCCACGGCGTCCCGGGGAACGCTGAGCGAGGACACGGTGGTCCACGTGTCCGTCTTTGGGTCGTACCTGCAATCAAACGAAAAAAGCCGAACTGGTTTACCTCGGCCTGAATCCGCAGGGGATTTCTTTTTGTTCTGCGCAGACGGGAAACCGAAAGGTAGCGAGGGAAATGCAGCGTGAACACGGAGCGCTGCAGAACCCTGTAACAGCAGACAGGACCTAAAAGCAGCTAAACAGTAGCTGAAGCTAAAATGAGCAAAACAGAAGCTAAAATTGGCAAAACTGTAGCTAAAGGGTAGAAGTAGCAGAATGGTGGATAAAAGATAAATGTAGAATAAGAAAATAAAAATTCAGCAGGTATACTTTTTGAATGAATTGAAGAAATAGATAGATAGATAGATAGATAGATAGATAGATAGATAGATAGATAGATAGATAGATAGATAGATAGATAGATAGATAGATAGATAAAATAAACTTTTCGATTCAGTCTCTATTTTCTAATGATGAAGCAGCACAAACAATTAGAAACAAATCTGTCTAATTTTGACATCAGCTGTGAATAAAATAATGATCTAATAAGGTGCTAATTAACTGAGAAGTGTCTGTTAATGCTTGATTGATCAAAAATATTTTACAAACCAACAACAGTTTGGCCGTAATTAATTCTGGTAAAGCTGGGACACTTGTTGTTATTTCTGGAACCGAAGTGTTTGAAGTCGGATCTTATTTAAAGTGAATTAATCTTTCTTTTCCAAACACTTCTGTCATCAGATGTGTGAGTTTAAAAGTTCAAAGTCTCTCATAAAAGGGAAAGAAGTTTTAGTGCTGTAGTAACATTTAATTTCACTTATATTTTATGTCTTATTTGAAAAAATGTTTAGTTTTTTTTTATGTTTTGACCTTCCTGGGGTGTTCCGGTCAAACTTGACTGTTTTAGAAGTTTTCTCTCGGAAAAAAGAAAAAAAAAAACTTTAGATTTCCTTTGATCTGATTTACAGAAAAATCCATGACTTTGTTCACACAAGTCATCTGAACAGAAAAAAAGTGTTTTGATCATTTTCATTACATTTTGGGTGTTTTGTTTTTGTTATTTTCATTTTTGTCTCACTCTTGGATTCAGTCCATGGCAGCACAACAACCAAATATGTGCTGGTACTGAGGCCTTCAATCATATTTTGGATCATGACAAGGAGAGAAAACAGGAACCTGTCATGAAAGCTGCTGTAAAGGAGAAAGAGTCAGAAGCTGAAGACCACACAGAATGTGATCCAAACCAAAAGACGACAAAAGAGGATTAATCCAGTGATGAGGAAGGGGGTCAAGATGTGGCTGTAACAGTCCATTCAAAGAATGGGGATATATTTTGGGCTTGTTTTTTATTATTATTACAGAGTTTTAACAATAATTTTATCATATAGGTAATTTTTTTAGCTGTAGTTTGTGGACTATGTCCTCTTTTCACTAATAAACAATAAGGATGTTCTGCTGAGCCACTGAAATTTGTACATTTTGGTTAATTATATACAAATTATTAATCATATTTTTTAACTCAAAAACAAGCCTTATGAGCTCAGATTAGTGTGGCCTACAGGACATAAAAAACAAACAGAAGATCTGAATTTCTTCTGTTCATGTATTATGTACCAGTTGAGGAGGACATTCTGGCCACTAGATGGCACCAAACGCTGTAAAACAAAATACTGATGTCCTCACGAGCCCTGTAGTAACTGATACACTTCACTAAATGCATGATAGCAGTGGAAATCAGAATCTGCAGAAATCTGAAGCATTACTGAGTCCCAGCTGGAGCAATCCAAATGTTTCCGAACCGTCGACTGACCTCTCGACACAGTCGGAGAGTCTGGAACAGTGGTTGGAGGCAGGAGCATCGTGTCCCCCCACAGCGTACAGGAAGTTGTTGTACGTTGCCACGCCAACGCCTCCTCTCCTCTTGGACATGGGTGCACACATGCTCCACTTGTTGGTGTGCGGATCGAAGCACTCCATCGACCTCAGACAGGAGCTGCCATCTCGACCGCCGACGGCAAACAGCCTGAGAAGGCAAAGAAAATGGTTGAAAAGCTGACAAAATAAAAAAAACTGGTGATGCATTGATAGATTTTTTTTTTTTTTTACATAGATAAGTGAGAAGTGGATAGCATTTTTATTTCAATGAGTTTTTTTATTTTCCTGTAAAAATTACATTAATGTTCAACTGCTTGTAGACTCCAAGTCAAGAAAGTGAATGTAGGAAAAAAAACAATTTCCTTGATTGTTTTTGACTTAGCTGAAAAAGAATCATTACCTTTTACGCTGAATATTAGCCGTAGCTGAGCAACTGCCTCTTTTCTCCTTTGTCACAAGTGCATTTTCAAAATGGCCCGAGAGCTGGTTGTCTCTTTACCAAATATATTGTGCCAAAATACTTCTAACACATCCAGATAAAGGAAGCGATTCGCTTTTATGGAGTCTAGATTACACCGTATGATTACGCTGTCTTTGCTCTGAGCTGGTGACTATTACAGAGCCACATTACAGTTTATCTCAGACCACAAAAAGACTCCAGAAGAATAAAGTTGTCAAACTAATAGTGCTGTAATACTGCGTTTCAAGTTTTCTTTGTATAGAGCAGTTTAAGTTACTCCACCGTGCTGATAATTGGAATGGTCTTTTCCTTTTCTTTCAAAAACAAAACAAAAAAAAGTCTCTTTGTGCTGCTTGAAATGTTCGCATTTTTATTGCTTTTTGTTGTTGCTGTAAGTGCAAATTAGTTTGCAAACCATTAGATTTTGTTGTAAAAGCAGCAACTTCACTTGCCGTTACTTGTAGCATTTGTGCTTCGTAAGAAAGAGTTTCTGACGAGTCAGATAAAATCAGAATACAGCCAAAGACCAATATCACAAAGGAAACAAAGACAAAATGAAATGAAAGCGAATAGAGAATTTTACGTTTATGCAGTGTGAATTCTGACAGCTGAATGACTTTGTTGAAGACGCTGGAACTAAATTGTTAATTAAAAAAAACACAAAACAAAACTAAAATGGGCAAAATTATAGCTTAAAGCAAAAAAAAATTGCGAAACCATAACTGACGGTGAAAATTAGAAAAAAAAAATGGAAAATTTATGTCAATTTATCTTCTTTTTTTTCTCATTGAAATCAAATTATTTTAAAGTGGGAAAAAACAATTATTTAACTTTGACAAAACAAAAAAAAGATCAATAAAGTGTGACTTTTATGACCTGAAATATTAGAAATCATCACTGCAGGGTTGTTTTGATATTGGCATGCCATTGTTCTACATGCCAAAGCAACTTGTTTTTTCACCAAATGATACCGTATTAAAAGCATGTACTTGGACCTCTTTGTCTATTTTGAACCAACTTTCCTTGTACTCATTATAAAGTACTTGTGTTTACTGTGACTTTGGCAAATAATCATACGCTTGATCCTTAATGTTTCGGTTTCTCAAATGTTGGCGTGCTCAGGTAGTGTGGGTTCAGCAAAGATGGGCGGGGAGAACGTACTTCCCGTTGAGCGCCGTGACCCCCATGGTGCTCCGTGGCGTCGACATGCTGGCCACGTAGTTCCACTGTCTGGCCTGGGGGTCCCAGCGCTCCACCGTGTTCAGGTAGCTCCAGCCGTCATGGCCGCCTACAGCATACATGGGGCCTTCCAGCACAGCTATACCTGAGGAAAAACAAGACAAATCCACGTTTTGATTGTGAGGAAAAATGTTAATTTAGAGGAGAAACTGTCTCATTTTTAAATTTAATACAAGTACTTAAGGTTTGTTTTTGCATGTTGATGCTTTTTGTGCTTTTCGTTGCCCACCAGCGAAGGTAAAAGGGGCAGTTATGTTTGTGTGTATTCGTTTCTCATGAACCAGGGGATGGATTTTAATAAAATTCTCAGGAGGTAATCATTGGGCGTACATCTATAACTGAATAACCTTTGGAGTGAATACAATTCAAGATGGTCGCTACATCTAATTGACATTAGCAAAAGAAAAAAAAATGGCTATAAGTCAATTAATTTGACAGATACTGGGCTAAAATCTGGTGTGGTAGTAGCTGAGAGTCATTCCCAACATGTCCACTGAGCGCTAACACCTCTCACAAAATCTCTCATTATTATATAAGATTGTGCATAATGTGGCTGTAACTCTGTCCCTTTTCACAATAAGATGACTTTTGTTTAAAACCCTGGCATGGAAGGCAACACAGAATATGCTTCTTTCAAGGAATGCAAGGCCTTTAATTATTGATATGTTTTCTGTGTTTGCTGTGTTTTCACCTGAAAATTATAGCTGACCACGTGCAGTAAATTTGTTAATGTGTCAAAAAAAAACGCAGCAGAGTTATGGTTCTCATTTCTGAGCCGGCGGAGGTATGCAGCAGACCGAATCTATTCGGCAAAACAGGAAGACTATAAAACGGCATTGTTGTTTCTCAATTCCAAGTCTTAGAGGAGAGTGGTTTCCACCGGCAACAATGTCGGGGATTTCTAAACACAATGGATTTTTAGTTTACAGCCCTTATTTCCCTCGGTGAGAGTTCAATTATTTCTCGGGAACACGAGGGCACAGCTGCATTGAGAGACGTTCAGTGGCAAACAGAGTGTCAGAACTGACTATACTAATGAAGGCCCCTTTTTTCTAAAAAAAAAAAAAAAAAAAAAAAAACATTGCTGCTTTTTTTAATGAAAACCACCAACTCTTTGCTGTCTTCACCCACGAAGCACACGGCGGGGAACGCAGCGACGCAGGGATCGCTCGCAGAGGTTTAAACAAATTCAGACTGAAAATATGTGAACAATGAGCAAAGCATTTGCTGCAGGAAAGATCAAAGACGGCATTGGTAATCTGTACGGCGTGCTCTCGGGGGCTCGCCGATACCTCCCACCACACCGGGTGAGCGAGCTGAAAGGCTTTGACGAGACTCCCCCCCGTTCTGTTAGCAGGACCTGTTTCAACTATGAATCAAAAATGCTTCTGATATGAGATGTGTCGGGCAGAGCAGGGCCGCCGCAGCACTGCTCGCCTTTGATAGGAGAACAGGAAAATCTCCCCAAGTCTGGGGGATTTTTTTTTTTCTCTCTTTTCTGACCCTTCTGAACTGCATCCTGCAATTATCAAGAATTTACAACAACCAGATCAGAAGCCAAAAAACAGAAATAAAAATAGGACAGTATATTTGTGCATTTTAAACCCGTATTTCGTGCCCCACAAACCAAATAATGACGACTTGTCTTTGATGGGATGCATGTCACCCGCTGCTTTTACATGCAAAAGGTTTAAACAAAGATGTCAGCACTCGGCATGTGTTATGGGGGTGATCTCAGCTACTACCACACCAAATTTTAGCTCCATACAAGTAATAATTACTGGATTATAATAATTTTGATGTTTATTAAGGTTGATTAGTTGTGGCTGCCATCTTAATGCAGGTGAGAGTTTCAATATAATCTCCTGGTTCATGAGATATTTTGCTAACAGGCAGGCAGACAAACAAACACATGCAGAGACACAGGCAGTAACATGATTGCCTGCAGAAGTTAGCCAATAGTTATAGCTTTAAATGACAGACTTTCTTATCTTTAACGAAGTGAAATGTTGATGAATCTGGAAAGTAACTATGAATTGGGGAAATCTCTGAATTATATTTTTTTTTTAAGAAAGTCTTACCAAGCCCATGTCTATGTGTGGACATTGGCGGCATTGTGGACCACACTTTGGTGATGGGATTATAGCATTCCACCATGTTGGACGTCTTGAGTCCGTCTCTCCCTCCGACCACGTACAGCTTGTTGTCTATCACCGCCACGCCAAACTGCAGCCGCCGGCCGTTCATGGCTCCAACCTGGACCCAGGTGTTTGTCCGCAAGTCGTACTTCTCTATGGTGGTGGAGCCTGGAATCGACAGCAAAGCACTTGTTACCATTTAAACTACACAAATAAAGTTTTTTCTGCAAAAAATGCAGCGGGAATGCTGAGCATCGTCTGGCTTTGCTGAAACTTATTTCAGCTTAAAGAAGCAAAACAGAAACTAAAAGCTACCAAAATGTTCTACTAAACATAGCAAAACACTGGCTAAAGAATTAAAAGTAGCAAAAAGCAAGATAAAAGCTTAAAGTAGCAGCTAAAAGCAAAAGATAGCAAAAATAGAACATAGATGTTGAAGCAGATTTTAAAGAGCACAAAGTTGTAAAAGGGACTAGATAAAGTTCAGTGTATTTCCAAGAAAACAATTATTGCAACTGAAGTTAAATATTTTATGAAAAGTCTAAAAGTAGCAGCCATCTTTGGAATGAGCTGAACGTTATGACACACAAATGGCTAAAATAGCACAAAAAGTAGTGAAAACAATAATGTGGACACTGGAGTCAGCAGTCACACAACAACACATTTAGCAGCGACCAGTTCGTCCATCGCTTTGTTCTACCTTTAGTAGCATCCATCCCTCCCACGGCGTAAAGTGCCCCCACAGTGGACTTTCTCGGCTTCGTTCTTGGGCTCTGGAACATGGGCCGGCGTTCAGGCAGCAGGTGGTATTTCATGGCCTCCATCAGCAGCTTCTGACACTCAAGATCGTCTGAGAACATCTTGTTGTTTTCCAGGTCTGCGAGAAGCTGCGTCGCACAGAATTGGGGGAACAACGCCGGAGAAAGGCTTAAAACGTAGGTTTTTATGCAGACTGACAAATGTTTACAAGGATCTCATTGAAAAACATTCACTAAAATGTCAGGAAAACATTTTGTTGACGTGTCTGGAAACTGATCAACTTGATTGTTTGTCTTGCGAGTGCTGGGGGATAGTCGGGACTTTATTTTGAAACGAGGAGGCAGATGATCTCTGAAGACCAGGTTTAATACTTATCATTAGGGCTGGCTTGGGTGGCCCTGAGATATTCCTTTATTTGTGCTGCTGAAGGCTCAGGATGCTGAGCTTACTGATCACCTCCATCTTCAGACACCCTTGTTTCCAACAAAAACACTTCTTTAAATTGTCTGTTTGCTCTCCGTTTGGACATTAGCAGCTCTGATTTGTTTTACGGCGGTGCTCTCTCAGTAAGTGGGTGTTCAACAAGCTTAACATTTATAAAAAAAAAACTTTAAGATATACTGTGTAGCCAAATACAAAATACATGGACATAATTGTCTCATATTTGAAGCAGCTCAGATTAGAGCCCACTAAATGGTACAACTACGCCACCTGCTGAGGTAAACTGGTACCTGCAATAAACCTGAGGGCATAAAATTTAGAAATATTAAACATTTAAGTCTGCATGTAATCAGAAAATAACTGTTATGTGGTAATCTGTCAACTGTGGGGAATGTTCTGGTGCTTTCTAGACAAACAGTACTGTGTAAAAATATCGAGCCTCCATCTTAATTCTTTATATTTTATTTGAAAAAAGTCAACCTTTCTGGTCAATTTGTGATGTGGTCTCCTGCAACACTTCTCCAGTGTTTCCAAAAGCATTTAAATGGTTTTGTTTAGGTATTTGCAGTCATTTTACACTCATTTTCAGTTTAGTTCTTGAACCAAAACCTGAGTCTTTCAGGAACGCTCTTCTTCTTTTACAGCCCAAAAACACTGACGACAAAATTTACAGTGTGAAGTGATGAGAGGACAAAAGAGGTACCAAGGCTAGGAAGTAAAAAATCTAGTTTTTTGATCATACTAATCAGTAGGTTTAAAAGGAAGCAGGTTTAAATTAGATTTTTGTTTTCAACAGGCTGGGAGTCAAAATGACTCAACCTCTTCCCATTACTTCAGTTGAATCTATGAAAAATTCAAAGTTAACCCAGTTTGACACATTTTTTAGCAACAGCATGATTCCCTGTGTCAGGTCTTTGCCTTTTCCCTGAGATGTCCAAGACCTGACTTTCAGATATACTGTTCCTCTGCTGGACAGTTTTTAAGCACAAGTATTTTATTGATTAAAAATAAATAAAGTGTAAACAGCAGAAAATCTCCAGGAAATAATTTAAAACTTATCGCTCAGAACAACTGAACAAGATTACTAGAAATTTAGAATTCAGAAATACCAGAAAAAAGTAATAACAATAAAGACTACAGTTTTAAAAGGTTTTCAGACCACTTTTGGTGTTGGGGCCTCATAGGATTTGGCTCAAAATTTATGTAGAAATCAAAGTGATTTTACTTAATATTTAAATTAAATGCTCTAAAGGGGAATTTGTCTTTCAAGTCAGTACATGCAGCTGCATCATACGACATGCAGTTTCATTTTATTTTTACTTTTAGTGCTTGCGTTATTGTCGCTTTGTGTTTCTGTCCTTTATTTTCCCCTCAGTGTTTCTGCTCTGTGGTGTTCTCTCGCTGGTTCGTCTCCTTTTCCTGTTCTGTCGAGGCAAACGGCCGCCCTTCCTGATGCTGAATCTGCTGGAGGCCTCTTCCTGTTCAGAGGCGGCAGCCCCCCCCACCCAGACCCCCACCTCATCCTTCCTCCAAACAGTACTGTTAAAGTCACAAAGTGTGATAGAACAGCTATTAAAAATGTGCATTCATTTAAAAAAACAAAAGGATATATGTGTGTACATGCAAATTCTATGGGGGAAAGCAAAGAATTACATTTATCTAAAAAATTGCCATGTATTAATGTATTATAATAAGTTATATTTAGCTTAACCAGGATGTCCATGGCGAATTGATGGTTTTTAAATAGACGGCCTCAAGAGCAATTCTGCTGTTTTTGAAAGTGCACACACACCACAGACTACACTCTGAAAGTATATGAAAAAAAATCTGTTTTTTTATTTGGATTTTTGTGGCTCTACTTAATATTTTCCTACAATTTTTTTATTCATAAATTAGTGTTTCATGTCTGTTTTGGGATCTTGCAAAGCCTGCAAGTAGTGCCAGAAGCACTGCTCTGCAAAAAATAAAAAATAAAAAAAGCTCCAGCTTTCACAGCAACAACGATTCATTTCTGTTGTTTATTCTCCTCACAGAAAACAGCCTCTCCCAACCCAGTGGATAAAATAACTTGCAGATTAGATCATTTTTTCCCCCTTTTCTTTTCTTTTTTTTCTTTTTTTCTTTTTAAGCATTTGTTTTATTGCGCTGTAGATGTTATTTTTTTAAGTAAATAAAATGTAAAAATTATATTTGCATAACTAGATTTGTAAGATGACTCGGTAAACACAATTAATTCAAAAACAGAAATAGTTTTGTACTTTATACTTGCCAAAAAAAGGGCTTATTGTGTTTGCTAATATGTAAATTAGGACAACACAGCATGGAAACAAAACTTCTCTTTGGTTGTATGGTGCTGTGTGATATTTTTAAAACTGCAGTTTTTAAAACTTGCAATGAGTCTCTAATAATCATTTTAACAAATGCCATATTATTATTTTAATCTTTTCCTCTAAAGGGAAATTTAATAACTTTAGCTGTTGTGGCTAAACTTTAGGCAATAGTGTACAAGTGAAGCAACAAATTTGAAAATGAATAAATCCTATATTTTTATTTCAGGTTCAATTTTACATGGAAGCACTATAAAACTTGTTTTGTTCCTCAGTTCTCTCACCTGGGGAGGAAGGAGAGGCAGGCGGATGTAAGCGAGGAGGACCCCGAGGTCCTTTTGTCGAGGCTGGACATCGTACCTCACCCACATCATCAAAGCTTGGAAAATGGTCTCTTCGTCGGGAACGTTGATGTCATCGCTGGAGAGCAGCTTCACAATCTCCGCCGTGGGGAGCAGGAGAAACTCCTGGTTCTGAATGACCTCCAGGAAGTGTTCCTGGAACAGACAGGAGACACAGAGGAGACAGATAATCATCAGTTATTAGCTGAGGAAGTGAATTTGGTGCAGCCGTGTGCGTATGAATGCGTGGGTGTGTGTGTGTGTGTGTGTGTCTATGAGGACCAAGTGGCACAAAGACAGGGAGGTGAAGAAAACTGAGTACAAGAAGCTAGATGGTGAGTATTTAGTCTCTATCCACAGTGAAATACTCGCTTTTTTTAAATAATTATGATACTGTCATCTGTTTAATATTGGACTTCAGAAACACTGATCCAAATTACAAAGTGCAAATCAATTTCACATAAAACATCCTTTAAAAAAAGCCCTTATTCAAAAGCTAATACAGCTTTTGTTTTGCTGTTAATCATACATGATACCTTTAAGCCCTTATAAGCCGTCTAATGAGACGCTCCATGCTTGCTAACTATCGCAGCCTCTCGAATGGTGTCCAGCTCGGATCTTTGTGAAAGCTGTTTTCTGTTGCCTCTCTAAAGATTAATCTTCCTCTTATTGGCCAGAGGCCCAGCCGATATGACAGCGCTGCATGGCTACGTCTTCAAGGCCTTTGTCTCTGGGCTCCTCCATTAGACATGATGTACTGCGTAAAATCCTCCATGGATCCATAGCATGTCCAACGTTTAAACGGTTGGAAGACAGACTGAGCCATCGCTTTGCCTTGTTTACTCTTCGAACGAGGCAGCTGAGCTTTGATTACCAAGCTGCTGCAGTAACTTTGTGCTCACAATGAAGTGGAAGCTCCTAATTTGCAAAAAAAAAAAAAGAAGAAGACAACCAAGCTATTGATCATCAACTTGTAACAAATTACAGTGTCTTGATTCAATCTTTATGAGAGCAGGCTTTAAGAGCTTAATTCAAAGAGCTTTAATGAAATGGAGGACGTGTATCGATCTGTGGCGGTAAAGCTGAGGTGGAAAGTTCATCCAACTCTCAATTATCTCACTTTGTTATGGCCACTGGTTTTGCACAGTTGAGAGCTGAAAGTGTTTTGATGAGTGACGGTTTCGTTTTCAGACAGTCGCTTTCGAGTTAACTGCTTGAAAAATAAGTTCAGTGAGAGAAAATGGTAACTTATTTAGTAACTGAGCAAAACAGTAATAGAGTATTAGCAATTTTTTGACTGCTTAAAAGAATAGTTAAGATCTTTTGAGGTTGTTGTCTGGGGGAAAAGCTATGAGCAATCAGTATCTTACCTGTTGTAGATAGCTCTTTGAATGACCTCAGTTTGAAGAAATAGAGTTTAATCTGACAGGAAGCTGAGAAGCTATTTTGCTTTTTTTGTTTTTGTTTTTTCAAAGACCTATCTACAACAGGTAAGATATTAATTGTTCCTAACCTTTCCACGGGGCCTCACTTCAAAAAAACTATCTCTTTAATCAGTATGGCTTTAGGAAAGGTACTTTCTAAGATTTCTTTTTATAACTATCTGCAGCAACTTTCATAAAGAAACCGCTAATGTGATTCTTTAAAAAAAAAACAGGTTAATGAGGAAAAACCTAACATTTTTTTTGTATGCACCGTGCCATTAAAGATGGAAAACGATGTCAGAGAGTTGGCTGCCACGCTGTAACAGGGGAACCACACTTGTGTAAACTGGACTCAGTCCACTCGGAGCTACCAGGAAGCCTGCAGCCCTCCCGGCTCATTACTGAACTGATTGAACAGGAAACTGGCCCTCTTGCGCAGTTTGATGATTAGATTAACCTCCCCGTCGTGGACGGAGGCTGTGATGTCGACCGGGTGAGCAGATGTCCTTTAGGAGATAACGCCTGGCCTGCGCTGTCACTTCAGCATGACCGAGAAAAACACGGTCTGACAAATAATGTGGTGAATCTTAATCCAGTGCAAATATCCATTGCAGAGGGAAACTAGATTGCACGAAAGGCGGCGCACTAATCAATGTGCAGCGGTGTCTTCTGACAGCTCGAATTATATGAAGTGAAAGCATGAAATTATTCCATTTCTATTCTATCTAAATATCCATATCACCTCTGCTGAAATTAGAAGATATAAACAACCAAGGTACCAATTTCTTATGCCCTTACAGTTCATGATGGAATATTTAAATTAGGCTCATCTAAAAGCAAATAACTGTCTCAAAATGGCATATGTTATTAAAACCTGAAAGGTGGGCAATAATGTTTTTGCCTGTCTGTCGTGTTAGCAAAATATTTCCTGAACCAGGGAATGGATTTTAATGAAATTCTTAGAAAGCAATCATTGGACATAAACCTACAACTGATTAACTTTGGGAGTCGACTCAATTCAAGGGGGCTGCTACGGCTAATCAACCTTAGAGAAGACACAAAAATAGTTGCATCTCATTCAGTTTTACGCGTTCTGAGCTAAAATTTGGTGCTGTAGCAGCTGGAAGTCATTCCCAACACATTTTTCCGAGTGCTCACAGTTTGCTCAAGATCTCCCAATATTGTTTGAGATTGTGCATGACATCATTTCTCAGTATTTACTGAGTGAATTTAATTGTTTTCTATAATGGAAGTAAGAAAAACATTCCAGATCGAAGCTAAAAATGTATTAATAACATTTAGTGAATAAAAAACAGTGAACTTAATTAACTCCGGTGTGGATGACTTTCATGTAAACACAAATATACGCTGAGTTAAAAGATGTTCTAATCATCTGGTTGCTGGAACGTTTTTCTTTCGTAGATGCCCGTGTGCATTCATGCAGCGAAGAGCATGAACCCTTATTACGAAGTAAATAATTTAGCCCGCCCCTGACTCTGCTCACTGTCCTACCATGGTGTAATTATGAGCCACGTTCAGCAGGTCCACGCAGCCCTGGGCGTCCGCGAAGGATCGTATTCCCAGGCAGTTGGACGGGTGAAGCTGCTTCATGAGGAAGCTGCAGCAGACCTGGATGACTTGTGAGAGCTGGAGGAGACACGCTGCTGCCAGCAAGCTCTCGATGGTTTCCTCTTTCAGCTCAAGGACGCCTGCGATGTCACGACAAAGAAAAATGTTCTTTTTGTGCCAAGGCAATATAGCTAAAAAGGTGAAGTAATTCAAAGAAAACTAGAGAAATTGCTTTTTCTGCGAAAATACTTTGTGAATGTCAAATGATGAATGACTGCTGGAAACTGCTGAAGAAGCTGAAACTGAGTTGTTAAAGCTAAAAAAGCAGAACACTAGCTAAAAGCTAAAATACAAAAGGGGGGAGCTAAAAACTACAAGTAGCAAAAGTCTAGCTAAAGGCTAAAAGTAGCAAAAGGCAAAATAAAGGTAGCAAAAAGCTAAAAGTAACAAAAGACTACCTAAAAGCTAACATACCAATACACAAGCTAAAAGTAGCAAAAGGCAATTTAAAAGCAAAAAATAGTAATAGTGTAACTAAAAATAGCAAAAGAAAGTCGCTGGAAGCTAAAAGTAGCAAAAAGGTTAGCTAAAAGCTAAGAATAAATATTTGTAAATAAAGTTACATGTTTTGAAAAGTAAAAAAGTTACAAAAACCAACAGTTACAACACCCATCTCCTAAATTAGCTGAACATTTTGATATATGAATGGATAAATTAGCACAAAGTAGTCAAAAGTAGTTTGCAAAGAACATACAGTGTGTGACTGATGAATCAACATTCACACAGTAAATAAAGTAAAACCGTTCTTATTCAGACCTTCAGCAACATTTTCCATTTAAAAAAGTAACAAGCAACAGTCCCACTGTATGGGATTTAATACGTGTCCCTTTGCCTGGTAAAGTAAAGGGATTTTATGTTGAAGTGCTTCCCACTCGGTGAGCAAAATGACGAATCGCCTTATTGATCCATTTTAATCACACAGGGTTTCAGAGGTCTCGTGACGACTTACAAAAGCCAGTGAATTTCTTTACAGGCACTCACCCGTGTAGGCAAAATGAACCAGGGATCTGAGGGCCTCGGGATCCACTCCCTCCATCTTTATCTCCTCTTGCTTCGCCTCTCTCACGTCGCTGGTGAACATGGCAGCAAAGTAGTCCGAAACAGCACTTAGGACCAGTCTGCCATAAAAAGGAGGGGGGGGAATATTGCATTAAATATGCTCTTTTACCGCTCTATTGGGAGATGTGAATAGAGGATGGTTTCAAGAGTGTGTTTCTTCAAAATATCTCTTTGCACTTCAAATACATGCATGTCTTTGCGGCTTATTTGATCAGATTGTAATGTCAGAGTAAATATATCTGGTAGCAGCTGGTTATGTTTCATGCCATGCTGCTGATTGAAGGGTTTTACATCATTTTAGGTCTCTATAAGTAAAGTAATTCTTCTCTTTTCTAAATCCATCAAATTATTTCATCCCACAACCTCTAACATCCCCGCTCTAATGGTCAGATAGTCATTATAGTGGTCCAAATTTTAAATAAAAAAACATATTTGTATTATTCAAACTGTATAAGAAAAGATAAATCGGATGGCGACAACATCCTGTTTCAACAGCGTTTTAATTTCTGTTTCTAATTCCTATGTTCTACCGTTCTTTAGCCACTGCACTGTTGCAAATTGTTTTGTTCTGGTTTTTTTTCTGGTGTCTGGCTGGTTGAACAAATGAAATGTGGCGAATCAACATTCAACTGAAAGCGATGGCCTTTAGCATTCAGAAGACGTCACGTGATCTTTTCAATACTGTCAGCTCAATTCAACCGGCCTACGAAAAACCCAGTGCCCAGATATTGGCATGTTTATGCAGTGGAGCACAGAGATCTTCTGTGTCAAATGTAATGAGGACTGACAGAGGTGTAATTAAATCACAGCCGTGTCGATATTTAGAACCAAACCAGTGAACATGGAGTGTGTGTCGACTTCTATTTGATGATCAGAAGATCCAGTAGAAGAAAAAAAAAAGATGTGGCAAACTGGAGATCCAGACCCCAGCTTTTAACCCACTGCACGATCAGATTAATGAAGCCCGTACAGATGAGCTGCTTTACCTCTAATCTGTAGCAGCTGCAGGGCCGGTGAGTGAAATGAAAGCGGACAGAAGCACAAACACGGACCTGTGAGCTGGTATCTTGTGATCCCCCGCTATCAGGAGGACGTCACACAGCTGCTTGTGTTGTAGGTACGTCTCCATTTTGCGGAACGTCTGCTCTGCGTGATTGGTGGCCTGGAAGAATTCATCGGAGGAGTTGGTGTTCATTCTGGAGAAATTGCTCAAAACCAACCTGTGGGGACACAAAGAAGGCAGTGATGGCATCAGAACCTGTTTGTCCTTGATGGAACGTGGCATGCACAATAGTTTATTTAAATGGCTAGTTCAAATCGTTACCATTGTTGCAGTGCTGCTAAAAAAAAGGCTTTGCCCTCATACGAATTTCCTCTGGTTTTGCCACACTTACACATTTCAGATAATTAAACAAATCTGTTGTTTTCTCCCTTCTTGTCCAAGTATAAAGTAAGAAGCAAGTAGCTTTCCACATTTAGATAAGCAACAAACAGCTGAGGACACTAAAGAGCTTATTCAGGCACATGGCGCTCCTGATTCCTCTGTTCCCGGCAGAACAACTGTATCTTTCTTGCCACACTAAGCTGAAATTAAAACTATTATGGACTAAACTCCATACATAAGTAGATAACTAAGTACCAGCATCCAGTGAGACAAGCCAGCCTCTCTATAAGCAACAGCTTCGCGGACAGAATGTGCAAATGGCTTTTTGGGTGTTTGGGTGCGCATCGGCATTTGTTTGTTCTGCGTTTTCTGCAGAAAGCGGGGACTTAACAACTGAACCAGTCTGTCTCTTGCTGCATTGTGGTGAGACTGAGTCCCTGTCCCCACAGGCTGCTAGATTACATGCTGTTTTACAGGCGTCTGAGTAATCCCACACTCTCATGGCAAAGAATGCAGCCCAGTCACTCTGGTGTCCTTCACAGAGGAAAAAGTGTGCTCATTGACATTTAGGGTTGTTTGTTGAGCTGCATAAGCAACCGAGCTGTCTCTCAGAGAGAATTTACCGTCATCTCATGGTTTTTCTGCTGTCAGAAGACTGATAGTGCTCAAGAAAAAAATAAATAAATAAATAACAAAACGGAGCTATTTAAAGCAATACTTTGCACTGCTACGTTTTACTGCTCATACGCTGATATGAAAGCTGCTTTAACTGGTGAAGTTACAGATTTGTCAATACAAATAAGCTGCAAATACAAACTGTAACGCTTGGCAGCCCAACGTATTGGCACACGCTGAGATTTATACTGCAGGAAAGACGGAGGGGGTTGTGGCTTTGATTGATGTCCTGTTTAACGCGCAATAACAAAGTTTTCAGCCGAGCTCGGAACTTTTTTTCCTCTTTGTTTACCAAGAGCAACATTATGCTCCCTCTGGGATTTGTTTATGTTGCACTGCAGTCATCCCGGCATAGTCTAGTCTTTATTGGGTATCTTTATGCTAAATGCAAAAGTAATTTATTACCCCGGCTCGGTATTCCCTACTGACTCCAGAGTCCCGCAAAGGAACACCAAACAAGACTGAATAAGCAATTGGGCCATAAAACCGAGATCCATTGCTTTTCTATTGGCTCCGAGGCATGCTGTAAGGATTTTTCATGGCTACCAATCTCTCCTACACTAATTGCTTTGGTATCACATTCTGGGGAGCAGTAAATTCCGAGGTGTATATTTTGCTTCTAGTATGGGCTTGGATCATCAAAGGTACAGCCCAGTTTTATTAAGGCACTAAAACCTCAGAACACCTTGCAATAGAGTAACTGCTTGAGGGGGGGGGGGGACGAGGCTGCACCACCAACCCGAATCACTGAGCGGTTCAGGGAAAAACTGCAGAAGGGGGAAATGTTTCCTGGCATTCATTGAAGGAATGCATATCCCCCGCCACATTTCACACCAGACTGTGAGACTAAGATCATATTAAATTATGAAATGATGGAGTTGCAGCTGATTTGGTCAAACCTTGATCATGCAATTTCATGGGATGTCAGAGTATGTGATGTGAAGGACTCTCAGCTACTACAACTACATCAAAATTTGGCTCAATATCTCTAAAATTAACTGAATATTAGCTATTTTTTTGGTTTCTAATGTTAGTTGGCTGAGGGAATCATCTTGAATTTAGATAGCTCTAAAAGTGAATCATTTGTACAGGTATATCCAATAAATGTTTCCTGAAAGTTTCATTAAAATCTGTCCAGTGGTTCATGAGATATTTTGTTAACAAACAAACTAGATTGACCCCAACTGTAAATGTAAAAGTTTTAAGCAAAAATCTAGTGCAATGAGTAGCACTTGAAGTATGTGTTGTGAATAACACTCAGCTACGACTACACCGAAACTTAGCACAGTTTCTTCAAAATTGGCAGAATTATCGCCATTTTTGTGTTTTTTAAGTTCAGTTGGCTATGGCAGCCATCTTGAATCAGGCTGACTCCAAAAGTTAATCGGCAGTAAATGTGCATACAACGGTCATTTCCTGAAGGTTTCAATAAAATGCCTCTAGTTGTTCATGAGATATTTTGCTAACAGACACACACACAAAGCAAATATATAATCACACACCTTTGCCGACGCCTTTCTAGCGATAATGAGATTCGCAGCTGTTACTTTGAAAACCAAATAGGCTGAACCAGAATAGGAGGTAAGACTGCTTTATTTATTATCACACTTTGTCCTTGAGCAGATTTCTCTCGGTGAGCACATCTCACCCGAAGTCTCACAGTTTGGTCTTCACACCTTCTTGGAGCTATCTCACCCAAATGTGACTAATTGCTTCTGAGCCGCGGCAATGACAGTGTTTATTTAATGCTGCGCAAGTGAGAAGGGTGCAGGATGAGTTTTTAACGCTTATGTCAGGACCAAAAACCTGCTCAATATAATCATTGAGCGCTATTTTTTTTTTTTCCCCGCCCAAGATGCAAACAAATGTAACACCCAGGAATAAAAATACATTTTGGCGCGTTAACGCACCGCGTTAAGTAGATAAAAAGAGCTGCCTTCCTCAGCCCAGATTAACTCTTAGCTGTAAATGTCAGACGTGTCGCTGGAAGTCTCACTCCAACCCGTATCAGTTCCATCCTTCTAACGCCTGCCTGGGCCAAATGGGAAATATGTCTTTCAAAATGGATTAGGACAGCTATTTTTCCCAGTAGGCTGCTGAACAGCTTGAGTTGCTTTGAGAGGCCCGCAACTTCTAAAGAACCTCTTAGAGCCTATGCCAAGATGATGTACTCCATGAGAAAAGTCTCTGCGCTCCCATTGGGTTTTTTTTTTTTGTTTTGAGAGACGCATATTTACTGATGGCAGAGTCGATCTGGCGGAGGGAGACTGAGTAGTCAGAATGCACGGAAACAGATTTTCCTCAAAAGTCTTCACAAGGGATTTTAATACTAGCAGGACTGTTAGAGAACCAAAGGATGGATCTGAATGAAACTCACACAAAGTAATCCCTGGCTGGAAATCTGCAACTCGTTCACATGTGAAGTTAGCCCAGTTCAAGCCGGCCGCCAAGGCTAATTGATATTAGCCAACACAAGAGTGGCTCTAACTGAATTTTGCAGATACTGAGCTCATTTTTGTGACAGCAGCAGATCTCACAATATCCCTTGAGAGCACGCATCGGGTCATTTACGAGGTTTGACCAAAACGACTAGAACGCAGGCGATAAGCATTCCTTTGAGGAATGTGAGGCCTTTAAGTTTTTTTCTTCTTCTTTTTTCTTTTTGAACTCATTGCTGTCCCGTCACACGTGCCCGACGCCGACGCAGGCCCCTGGCTGCATACCAGACCGTGTCCTCTCCAAACGGCTCCGAGTGCAGTTACCGGTATATGGGCCGTTCGCGTCAATGGGCGAGATGAAGAATTGCCACAGCTATTGGTAGAAATGAAATATGACCTTCTATCTGTTCCGCAGCGGGCCCTGACAGCGGCTGCAGCATGCAACAATGAATTTAAAAAAAAAAAAAAAAAAAAACGCTGCAAGCACAGAATATAGTTAAGGTTGGGGTAAGAGGCTTGGGAACGCATTATTCCGATGAGTGTCTTCCCAGAGACAGGAAGACTGTGTGTGCTGGGGGGGGTGGGGGGGGGGGGTTTCTGTAAGTGAAAAATGTGCAGATCTTAGCAGAAAGCTCCTTGCTGCTGGCAGGTTAACTTGCATACAGAATAAGGCTGTCATCGCTGTTGGATCGTTGGTAATTTATTAACATTTCATTTTACTGGGTAAACAGATTAATATCTGGGCAGCATTATAGTGGATTCCACAGTACGTTGGATGTATTGATCCTGAACGGCAACTCTAGCAAGCTTGTTCTGTCGTTTTAGAGTCAAAATGTTTTGATATTAAAACTTTCTAACGCAAAATATTGATTGGCTGAACTGTAACTGTAAGCTGAGGTGCACGGAACAAATCCAACCTAACCAGACTGAAATAAAGACATTTATAAAAATATAGAAACATACGTTCTTTTTTTCAGAAAAGGCAAAAAGGAAAGTTATCGTTATTATTCTGAGTTTCATTAGTCCTCCGTGATTAGCACCCGCCACCAAAGGCAAAAGAGCGATACTGTTTGTTGGTGTGCGTCTGTGTTCGTTTGTCTGTGCCGTTAGCAAAATAACTCGTAAACCACTGGACAGATTTCAATGACACACTCAGAAATTGAATAATGGATGTACAAACGCAACCGATTAACTTTTCAAGATGGCTGCCACAGCCAGCTGACCTTAGAAAACACAAAAATGGCCATAGCTCAGTCAATTTAACAGATATTTAACTAGAATTTGGTGTGGCAGTAGCTGACAGTCATTTACAACACATATTCTAAGCATTACCAGAACATTCAACATTCATACAAGATATCACACAATTGCAGGAGATTGTATGACGTGTGTGATGTTACCTTAAAGGTTGGGCCAAAATGGCGATAAGTTCACCATTTCTCAACATAAGATGATCTTAGTTTAAGACTTTGGCATTAAAGAAAAGCTAGGTTTTTAACTTTAGGGTGAAGATTTTAATTTTGTGTGTTTGTTTCATGTCAAATTTTTTTTCAAGTTATTTTAGTTTTTTCAGTCTTTAATACTTGACATTTGTTACTGTTTTATTTCTATGATTAACCAGGAGGATATGTATTTGTCTAACAGCTGGTGAATATACAGTCATATGTTGTGTAATCTCAGTTGAAATTCAAGGTGTGTCAGGACATGTCTTTAACAATAATGTCATGGAATAACCTTCTGCAAATGAACTCTTTTTTTTTGTTGTTGTTGGTTAAAGAAAAAAAAGAAAAGAAAAAGTCTTGACTGATCCATATTTGAACAGAAGTTAGAGGACGTGTCCAACATTTGCTGTGGCTCTTTTTTCCTCTCGGCGCAGTTTAAAGACTCGACTTTTCTGCTTTAGTCGGCTCCCAGTGCGCAAAGCGCTGACCTAGAGAGAAAGCTGACTCGCAAAAAATTACAAAAATCTAATGAAAAAAATGCGTCTGATGAAGGCCAGATAAACTGAGCGTTTGCAATTTGCGGCGTCTTAAGGACGTGTCCGATGGACTTGTCACACGTGGAGCAATTTGAGGCTCGTCGCGTCGTGAGGCATTCAAGAAACGTCTGAATTACTGCTGTTGACATGCGTCGTGGTGGTGGTATTTCTTCTCCAAGGCGGCGGAGGGGGAATTGAGATATCATTCAAACTAACAGCCTGCTGACTCAAGTCTCTGGTAGTGTTTATGTGGTACAGGTCAGGGTTTCTATTCCACGCAGGTTAACTTCTGTCGTATATTCTGTGTCAAACACTCCGAAGAGGTTATTTGGATGAGAGTCATAAGGACACAACAGATATAGAGTGTGTTATATAACGGCTCTGAGCGCAGGGGTGACACAAGCAGGGTATTCTGTTCGTTATGATTCTCCACAGACATTTCAGTCACCTGGAAAATGAAGGTTATCTAAATAAAAAGGGTATCTTTTAGAGAAAATACATTTTATTAAATGCACCTTTAAATAAAAGCCTAGCATTCCTTAAAGGAATGCGGATTGACATGTTGCCTTTCGTGCCAGAGTTTTGGACTTGTTGTCATTTTGTGTTGAGAAATGACAGAGTTGTTGTACTCTCATGTGATATTGCAAGATGTCAAGCTCAGAGTATGTGTTGTGAATCACTCTCAACTACTACCACATCAGGTTTTAGCTCAATATGTGTAAAATTGACTGTGTTATGGCCAGATTTGTGTTGGCTAATATCAATTTGCTGTGGTGGCCATCTTGAACTGAAGTAACTCTAAAAGTTAATCAGTTGTAAATGTATATCCAGTGATTCCTTTCTGTGAGTTTCATTCAGAATTGTCCATGTATTCATGAGATATTTTGCTAACAGTCAAAGAGGGTTGACTCCAAACGTTAATGCTAAAGTTTTTGGCAAAGATCTTGTGCAATGAGTAGCACTTGGAGTATGTGTTGTGAATTACTCTCAGCTACAATTGCACCAAACCCTAGTATAATATCTGTAAGATTGACTGAATTATAGCCATTTTTGTGTTTTCCTAGGTCAGTTGGCTATTGTGGCCATCTTGAATTGGGTTGGCTCCAAAATTTATTCAGTTGTATATGTATATCCAGTCAATATTTCCTCAAAGTTTCATTAAAATCCTTTGAGTGGCTCATGAGATATTTTGCTAACAGACAGATGAACAGTTAGCTTCAAATAGTTAATGGCAAAATTAATATCTCAGAATATATGTTGGAGATCAGTTTCAGCTACTTACACAACAAAGTTTATGTCAATAACTGTACGACTGATTGAGATACAACTGTTTGTGTTTTTAAGATCAGTTGGTAGTGGCAGCCATCTTGAATCTCGTTGACTCCAAAAGTTGACCTTAGCCAACACAGGCAAAAACACTGTCGCCCTTTCACCGCTCAGCAACGAACGATAATTAAAATCTTCCAATAAACATTCTTTTAAAGGTAGAGCCACAAATGCTGAGCTGTTTTTATTGATTTTGATCTTTAATTTGGTTTGACGATGGTGTGAAATATTAATGTACGGAGCGAGAAACCGCATTAATTTAAACAAATTGAAGTAACTGACGAGATGGCTGGAAAAGTGTGTGTATGAACCTGGCAGAGGGGTCCACACACACACACACACACACAAAATAAAAAAGACTGACACATTTCCCAGTGACACGCAAAACTTTTGTGTTTTTCACAAGCGCCAGAACTGATTCCTAGATTCAGCCTGCGAGATAGTGACAAATTAGGTGTCAAGGATTCATGGTGTGCGACGTAATCGGGCCACCCAGCTGGTGAGGTAAATAAATGTACATATCTCATCCTGCTTAGCGACAGATGAACGTGTCAGCCGAAATGTGTCACACACTCGCTGGGCTGTTTCAGACTAAACATCTACATATGAAGTTCCCGCAACCGAGCAGCTTTATTTCCACGGGCCATGATTCTAATTACGCCACAGACAGCTACTGTGCACTCAGGGATAATGAGAAAGACGTTTTTCAGCCATTTTGTGTTTAGAATGCTTTATAAGAAACATTTTAAAAACACATAAAAATTTCAGTAAAAGCTTCACATAAAATCACATCACCAGCGACCTGGCGTGCCAAAGTTTGAAGCGAACAAAGATGTTGTGAGATCCGTTAGCGCTTTAAGTATGTGTTGGGGATGACTCTCGGCTACTACCACACCAAACTTTACCTCAGTATCTGTAAACCCGACCAGGTTGTAGCCATTTTTGAGTTTGCTAAGGTCGGTTAACTGTGGCAGCCATCTTTAATCCGGTTGACTCCAAAAGATAATCAGTTACAGATGTACATCCAGTGGATCCTTTAAGAGAGTTTCATTAAAACCAATCCAGTGGTTCATGAGATATTTTGCTAACAGACAGACAAGATCAAATCCAGCAGGTAATGTCAAAGATTTTAATAAAGATCTTGTGCAACCAGTTAGCACTCAGAGTATATGTTGGGGATGAGTTTCAGCTTAAAGCTCAGTAAATGTGAGCTGAATACGTTTGACTGAGTTGTAGATATTTATTGTGCTTGCTAAGGTCGATAAACTGTGGTGGCCATCTTGAATTGGGTTGACAACAAAAAAGCTAATCGCTTCTGACTGTATAGTCATTGATTACGTTCTGAGAGTGTCATATAAATCTGTCCACTGGTTTGTGGGGTATTTTGCTAACAGTAAAGGCACATTCATAGACACAGGCAATTACATGATCAGCTTTCATGATGGGGGATGATAAAGAGTGACTCATTTGCCGATCAGTTCTTTTATTTTTGTGTCATGATAGTATTAGCAATGCTAAAGGATAGCATTTAAAGTGTAAGGCCTAATCTTTTGATCAAACTGTTAAAAGTTTGAACAGTGAAAAGACATTCAGATAATTTAACATGATTAAATTCATAAATAAACAAACAGACACAAAGCGGAAAATATCCGCTCAAAGAATGGAGTTTATGATCCAGCAGAGCAGAAGTGTTTCAATAATTCAGTATCATTGTCAAAAACTGCTGGCTGTGCTTCTTTTTTTTTAACATGGCCAACATGAACTCAAGGATCCTGAGAGCCAGAGAGCTACACATTTTCACTCTGAGGCACATCTTTTATGCATGCTCTTTTCACACACAGGAGCTCCGAAAACATGAAAATCTGCCAATTATGCCGACACGAAGGAGAGCCGAATGTGGAGTTGATTCTAAAGCCGTATCTTAACTCGGAATAATTCATGCTCGGTTCAGGGAGCACCGAGCATCCACTGCCTGTGGCATTCATTCAATCCACACTGACACGTTTTCTTTTTTTGTTTTTTTTTTTGCACTGTGCAGGTAGGGAGGCTGGGTGTTTGGGAACACACGGCGAGCTCTCTAGAAAACAAATGGGACAGGTTTACTTGCATTGTTCTCTTCATCGCCAGGTGCACAAAACAAAAAGCGCACGGGAACCAGCGAAGCTTAAGGAGCAATCGCCTCAGAATGTCACCGACTAAGATAAAAGGGAGAGCTGGTCTTTTTTATCCATCATGTGATGTGCTTTTAGTCTTCAGCCAGAGAGACACACACACACACATAAACAGGCTGACATCTCTAACCTGTTTACTTCCTGGAACAAGATGTAGAATGACAAGGAAAACAGAGGGAGAATCACAGCACTGACAGAGAGGCAGAGGATGGGATTTATCCCTGGAAAATTGGTTTAGGAGAGTTCAGCAGACGGATTTGTGAGCAGATTTGGATTCTGTGCAATTCACTAGCTGTGATAGCCTTTAGCTCATAAACAGGCTCACTGGATAATGCATGCGATTTAACTCGTGCGTCTTTTTATAGATCCGAGACGTGTTATGTGATTTAAGGGATTCTTCCGCTTTTCACTGCATGGGAAAACGCACTCGCGCGAGCGCTAAACAGGGAAATCAAAGGTGCCATCGGAGTGTGATCTGGGCCGCAGAACAGAAGAGAGGGAAGCAGAAAAGGCCCCAGCTTTTAGTTCAATGAATAATTAAAGAGATGTGTTATTGGTTTATCCTGCCTAACATGCTGTGGAGGACGAGATGGAGCTGTCCCCAGGTGAGCCATGAAGGCAGCCGAGTGGCCTGAGTGAAACATGGAAACTGATACCTGTGTACACTATTGTTTCCTTGTTTGTTTTTATGCTTTTTTGTAATCTAACTGCTTCCACATACTTTGTATTTCAGCCATTCATGTGTCAAAACATTCTGCTCATTCAGGAGATGGGTGTTATGACTTTTGGCTTTTGTAACTTTTATACTTTTCGAAATATTTAACTTCATTTGCAAATATTTTACCCAAAGAAATACATTGAGATCTCTTCAGTTCGTTAAAGACATTGTTCTCTTTGAAATCTGAATCAGCATACAGACTCTGTTTTTGTCTTATAATGCTAAATATAACTTTTAGCTTTTAGCTAACCTTTGGCTACTTTTAGCTTTTGAACAGCCTTTTGACATTTTTAGCTTTTAACCAGCCTTCTGCTACTTTTAGCATTTAGCTAGCATTTTGCTACTTTATCTTTTAGCTCGCCTTTTACTAGGTCTAGCTAGCCTTTTGCTACTTTTAGCTAACCTTTAGCTACTTTTAGCTTTTGAACAGCCTTTTGCAATTTTTAACTTTTAACCAGCCTTCTGCTACTTTTATCATTTAGCTAGTATTTTGCTACTGTACCTTTTAGATAGCCTTTTACTAGATCTAGCTTGCCTTTTTCCTACTTTTAGCTAACCTTTAGCTACTTTTAGTTGGCATTGTTCAACTTTTAGCTTTTAGTGAGTCCTGTTATGTCTTAACTTTTAGCTAGCCTTTTGCTACATTTACCTTTTAGCTAATGTTTTGCTACTTGTAGAAAGTGTTTTTCTAACTTTTGAGTGTAACTAGTGTTCTGCTTCTTTTAGCTTAGACAGCTCAGTTTAGCTCTTTCAGCAAAGTTGTTCAACACTCAGCTTTTACATTTGGTTTTTGCAGAAAATGCAATTTCTCTTTCTCCATTTTAGCTTATTATTTAGGATCTTCATGCAGGAAAGCCTTGAAACTAAGAAGTTAAAAGGCAGCGGATGTTTTCTTCACATGTCCTGAGTCTCAGGTACTGTAAACAGATTTTAACTCAGATGTTACGTAACTGCCGTTAAGTGTTTTAAAGGATGGCATTATTACATTATAATCAAGGGATGCTGCTCCAGGTGCATTGTTGTTTTAAAATTTCAAAGAAACCAAAATTCCTTCAATAATATGTCAGAATCTGATTTTTGATTATTAACCATTTAGTGTATAGGCACAGTTTTTGTCTCCTGAATTGACTCTTAAGTCATACCTGTCTCTGGCCTCCACCTCTGCAGGTTCATCCGTGCTGCTTTTCACATCTTTCTGGCCAGAGTTTGTTTCCTCTTTCCTCGTAGCGCTGGGAGAGGAAACACTCTTTGGAGAGTCCTCGTTCACCTGCAGGCCTTGGATTGTGTTGGGCAGGTGATGCCACGACTGATGACCCGTCCTGACGTAGACAGGTGTTGGCCCGGGCGTATGTGGCATGACGCTGTGGACGGGGCTGTTGGTCTTCCTCAGCCCCCCGATGCCTCTCTCCCTTGAGTGGTTCTTGAGCCGTCCCTGCACGGGGGTCCCTCTGTGGTCCAGGCCATCCTGCTGGATGTAGCCTCCCACACCACCGCCGCCGCCGCCCCCTCCGCCACCAGCAGAACCCTGGGATGAATGGCTGAACCAGCGCCAGCGGAGCCTGAGGATCTGTTTCACGTCAAAGTCCTTCTTCCCTGACACGGACATCCTCTTCTGGATTTGGAGAGACGAAAGCAGTGGTGTGCTGGGTCCCCAAGAACATGGAGAGCAGAGAAGAGAAGAGCTCTGACTAACAATGTACCTCCTCTCCCCGGTTATTGTCTCACTACTATCATGACCACCTCCTCCTCCTTGTATTACACCTCCGTTGTTCTTTTAGCGGAGAAATAAAGCGGCTCTCTGCAGCTTTTGTTCCTACGCCTCCCCTCAACTCTCCCTCCTTGTCTGTCTCTTTCTCTCCTTCCCTCCTGTGCTGCTGCTGTTTCTGTTTGCTGCTGCCGCTGGAGCTGAGTTAATGCACATGCATGATCTATCCTCCCTCCCCTCCGCCTCCTCTGGTTCGCTGTCTGTCTCTCTCTCTCTCTCTCCCTGTCTGCTTGTCACTCCTGTGAACGCACCAACACCATGAACACACTCCGTCAAAGATGGACACATATGCTCTGGAATAGAAATGAGAAGATCCCATAAGCTCCTTCTAGATCCCTCCACCGCTGCTCGGTGTGCATGTTTTTCTATTTGGGAGTGATAACGCGGCTCGTGCTGCTAAAGGGAGGTGAGGCACCGTGGAGCCAGGATGATGAGGTCACACCTTAACAAAGTAAAAACCGCTGCTTGCTTAAAGAGTGACAGAGGAGGAGTGCCAAATGCAATCACAATTCAAAGCCTAGGATTGCTTCTGGGACTGCATATCGCCTGCCACCTTTCCTGGGATGGACTTACAGCCATTTTGGTCAAACCTCGTAAATAACGGTACGCACAGTCTCATGTGAAATAGTGAGACCTTGCGAGATCTGCTAGCGGCTCAGAGCACGTGTTGAGGATCAGTCTCGTCTACTACCCCCGCAAACTTTAACTCAGTATCTGTAAAGCTGGCTGAGTTACAGCCATGTTTGTGTTTCCTAAGTTCACTTGGCTCTGATAGCCATCTTGATTACAGTTCACTCCAAAGGTCGATCAGCTGGGGATGTGCATTCAGTGATCAGTTTCTGAGAGTTTCATTAAAATCTGCCCAGTGGTGCATGAGATATTTTGCTAACAGACAGACAGATAGGGTTGACGTCAAGAGGTTTTAAGCAAAAATATTGCCCAAAGTGTTGTGCTCTGACTATGTGTTGGAGATCATGCTCAGCTACTACCACACCAGAACTGAGCTCATTATCTGTAAAATAAATAAATAAATAAATAATAATATTCAGCTGAATTGTAGCCATTTATGTGCTGGCTAAGGCCAGTTACATGTGGTGGCCATCTTGAATTGAGTTGATTCTAAAGTTCGTGAGTTGTAGATGAGCATCCAATGATTGCATTCTGAAAAATTCATTAAAATTAATTTACTGGTTCATGAGATATTTTGCTAACAGACAGACAGAGTTGACTTCAATAGGTAATGGTAAGGTTTTTAAAATAGATATTACACAATCAGTTAGTTCTCAGGGTATGTTACGGGGGTAATCTCAGCTACTAACACACCGAATTTTAGCTGAATATGTGTAAAACTGGCTGAGTTGTAACCACTTTTGTGTTTGCTGAAATTGCTCAGCTACGGCACCCATCTTGAATAGCCTTGACTACAAAAGTTAATTAGTTGTGGCTGTGCATCCGATGATTACTTTCTGAAGGTTTCATTAAAATGTGTCCAGTGGTTCGTGAGATATTTTATTAACGCTACAGACAAACGAACACTAACATTATTACCTTTGCCTTTGGCAGCAGGCGATAAATGCATTAACCAACAAAAAAGGCAAAGATGTCGCTCTGATAAGCACCGAACAGACAGAAGCTCGTGCCATCAAAAGCAGGAGAAATTAATTTCACACCAGCACACATCTGCGCCTTCTGCTGGTCTCACATCAAACGGAATCCCATGGGTGGGTGGGGGTGGGGGGAGGGGGTGTCTCAATGTAAGGTGGTCATGCAGAAAAAAAGAAAACTCTCTTTCAGTCATTCTCTTGAAAGCTCCCGCGATTAAAGTGAAAAACTGCATCCTGATCAACCTTCAAGGTGGGTAGGCTGCCCGTTCGGCAGTCAGAGCGGCAGAAAACAGCATCATTTTCTCTGTCTGACATTTTAATAAACCTGACCCAGGATTAGCTTAAACCTGCAGCGCTGTAGATAACCGAGACGCTGTTACTACACCTCCGATTCAAAGGGAATTAAAGTCTTAGCACTCCTTGAAGGGATGCATATTGCCCTCCACCTTTCAAGTTAAACACTTGTAGATGTCAACCAGTGATTACTTTCTCAAAATGTCATTAAATTCTGTTTAGTAGTTCATGAGATATTTTGCTAATAATACAGACAAGCAAACATAAGCGCGCCGATGCAGGCAAAAGCATTTTTGCTCCGTTTTTGTCTTTGGTGGCGGGTGATAGCAATAGCAATGCAGAGTTAACCCTCCTGAAGAGAAGCCTTCAGGTCCATTTGACTCGAAGGCCATGGGAGGGTTAAGGTACATGTCCTAAGGTACATGTCCTGAAATCCGGATTTTTAGATTTTGATCAAGATATAACTGTCTCAGAGACACTGTTTCCCAATAAAGATCACATTCTCCTGGTTTTTATCACAGTACAACATAATTGCAGAGATTTTATATATGTAAATGGAGGTAAAAAAAATGGTCAGATACAGCCTTGTCCTCGATTTCTAATTTCCACTTTTAGGACAAAGGCGAGAGCTAAACCTGGCTTTGAAACGGCTCTCATCCACCCACATCACCTCCCACAGCAGATTTGGACTCAGCCAGCTGTTGTGATTACTTCCATCTTTCAAAAATGCCAATATTTCCAAGTGTAGAAACATAAACAAAACATCAATTTGATTTTATTTTTAAATGTACATAAGGACCAATCTCTAGCTGTAATTTTTCCCTTTTGTGTGTGTGTGTGTTATAATCCTGAGCTTAAATGGCATCACTTCAGAAGGCAAGTGGGAAGTTTTTTTTAACTATAACTAACCTCTTGAACTGACTGCAAGATTAACAGTGGGAATAATTATTGTAATGAATTAGACTAAGTGATAAAACTGGTTTTTTAGCTGTTTTTTGCTTTCATTGTACGGAAACAGATAATTTAACATTAATAACTAAATGTCAATGACACATCATATATTAACTAAAGAATTCGTAAATTCAAAATGCAGATATTCTTTAAAATGTCCTGGGTTTTTTTGTCTATTTTGCATAAATTCATTTTGCCCTAAAGGCGCTTGAAGTAATTATTTTAAAGGCAGTGCATCATAGAATTAGCTTATTTACAAATATAACTTAAGGCCTACTTTTTCTTGAAAGAATGCCTATCACCTAAAATCATCTTATGGTGTGCAACCTCATGTGACATCTTGCCAGATGTGTTAGCTATTCACATTTTCAGGATGACTCTCAGCTACTACCACACTAAAATTTAGTCCAATATCTGTAAAACTGACTGAGTTGTCACCTTTTTAGTGTTTTCTATAATTGCTCAGCCTTGGGAGCTATCTTAAATTGAGTTGACTCCAAAAGTTAATTCGTTGTAGATGTACATGCATTAGTTTCATCAGATATTTTGCTAACACAACAGTCGAATGAACACAAGCAGACACAGGCAAAAAGCTTATCACCTTTTTGTCTTTTTGCGGGCAGCATTATAAATAAGTGGCACACATGGCATGGTGTTTGTTAGCCAGAATTTAAAGGGAATTTTACAAACAAAGGGAGAACACATTTGCATTATTATTAAAACCAGCTTTCCCATTAGCAAGATTGCTAACAGGATCCATACTGTCGCAACACTTCATGGATTATCGATTAAAGCACACGGATTAAACACCATCTCTGTGTTCTAGAGCAGAAACGTCTGCTGCAGGGATACATTACTTAATGTAAAGTAACAAGCGACCACGCTGGGTAACCTCTTCTATTCTTTCAGAAGTCAAGGACACCATCTGGCTGCTCTCTGCCTCCCAGATGTGCTGCAAGATGACAGGCTGGTGTGGTAAACTACATTATCATCCAATGTCTGCCTCCCAGGTGAACATACCTCCATGCCCTGTTAGATATTCTTGGAGCATGCAGGACAGATAGATGAGCTGCACCTGCATCAGGCTCTAACAGGAAAAGTGCCTGAAAATGTTTAGTTTCTTCACGACACGAATCTGGAACACAATTTTCAGAATAGACCAAATAATTATCTATTTATGCTTCATTATGATTGTCAGATCTATGAGATCTACTAATAAATTATCAAAAGACATTGTGAACAAGTTATTTTTCACCTTTCTCACTTGTTTATTCTGGGACTTGTTCAGTATGGCAAGCCATTTGTGTATTTATTTGATATATTTTATATCAAGCATCATTTTCAACCACTAGTTCACCATTGCACTGCACTAGTTACACATTTAGGCACACTAGCCAACTAGTTGGCATTTTAGGCGCACTAGTTAACTAGTAAAAACAAAGAAAAGTGTCAACAAGTCAACTGGTGAGCATTTCAGAGGTCACTAGTCAACTAGTAGGAATAATTTGTGTTCACTGGTTAACATGTAAGGGTTGTTGATGTCTACTAGTTAACTTGTACACCAGTGTCATCAACTAGTTTGGTTCAGTGGTCCACTAGTGTGTTAAAAAGCCAACTAGTTGGGACTTTTGGGCTGCCAGTTCAACAAAATGGCTGACCTGTATAAATTATGCTCCAACTAGTTGAGCAAAAGTGCCACTAGCTGGCAAAAAGGGTTACTAATACAGATGTTTGTTGAACTGGTGCACCAAAATGTTGAACCTATGCAACCAAATGTGCAGCTAGTGCAGTGTAGTTGTGAACTACTGGGCCAAAATGATGCTTGATGTCACGAGTAAACTGAATAAATACACAAACAGCTCGCCATAGATCTGAGTTTGTGTGGAATGCATAAAACATGAACGAATCCCCCCTCCACCTTCAACTACAACCGCATGATCCTTGCATAAATATTGATTAAAATCCTGCTTGAAAAGATGAAAGACGGGCCTGTCAGAGGCAGGTGCTGCTGCTTGATTTGTTAGACAGGAACAAACAAGACGCAGAGGATCTGCAGCTAAAACGGAATGAAAAGAATAACTGAACTAAGGCCCTCAAACGCAACATTCAATTAAAGGCCTGGCATTTCTTGAAATAATGCATTTCGCCCGCCACCTTATATGCCAAAGTTTTAAACTAAAATCACCTCACGATGAAAGGGAACAAGCTGACAGCAAGATTTTGCTTGATCTTGCATGATTTGTTAGAACTTGGAGTATGCGTTGTGAATGACAGTCAGTAAAATATCTGTCAAAATCACTGAGTTATAGCCATTTTTGTTTTCTAATCTTAGCTGAGACAGCAATTTTGAGTTGGGGTGACAACAAAAGTTCATCAGTTGTAGTTAAACACCCAATGGTAACTTTCTGAGAGTTTTACTAAAAACCATCAAGTGCTCATGAGAGTTTTTTGCTAACATGACATACAAACGGCAAAAAAACATTTTCACCCTTTCACCTGGCAGCAGACAATAATTCCACTCAAAGTGTTTTTCTGTGCAAATAAGCAGCAACTTCAACTTTTTGCACAATATGAAAAAAGTATTTTTAAATAGAGGAATGTCTAATTACTTGAGATTACATTCATAATGACTTGAATATGTTTAAAAATAGAATGCAGTCACTAACACACCATAAAAAAAACAATATCAATCAGTAGTATAGTTATATCTCGCCAACGTACCACATCAAAATGTGTGATTTCAAATTAAAAAATGTGAATATAGAAAAGCATTGGGTTAAATTACAATTTATTTAATCCAACATTTTTAAATAAAAGATGTTAAGCTACAGCAAATGTTTTGGGTTAATTAAAAACATTAAATGAAAAGAAGCTCTCATCTTACCTGATTAAGTGATGTGTTTCTTAGCTTCCTAACAGAGGAACTAATTTCTAAAGTGAAATCAAATCGTTCGTGTCTGTCCGTCTGTTCCAGCCCTCTCTTGTCCCGTGTCCCACCTTCACGACAGAAATGTTTTCTTCTGCAGAACGGAAAGGGGCGCCTTCCTCTCTGAAAGGAAACTTCTGTTGCTTTCCTTCCTCTGCATGGCAACAACAATCGCATTCAAAGAATCAGGAAACCTGGAATCGCATCCTGCGTTTCAGGCGAAGCGCAGCCCTCGCAAGCTGGCTGTTTCTGTGACACTCATTGTTGCCAACCTTTTGCACAGCATGCTGTTAAAACAGTTATTGCAACAAAAAAAACCCAGGTGCATTTACTTGCTTTTTTAAAATGAGTGTTAAAAATAAACGGGTTATTAAAATAAAAGGTTTTAAAACTGCACGTGACTGTGCATCTTTAAAGCTACTTTATTACACTTCAGCCAGTGGGTTACACGCTAAAAAAAATAAAAATAAAAAATAAAAAGTGCTGTAACATCATTTATAAGGTTTGACCAAAATGAGCATAAGATGATTTCAGTTTAAAACTAAAAGAAGAGGATGATATGTATTCATCCACAGAATTCTGGGCCTTTTATTCATGTCTTTGTAAGTGAACTCTTAAAGTTGTTAAAAGAATGATTGTCCTCTCTAAAGCATACATATTGAAGAGTAAATTGCTTAAAACTGAAGCTCCCAAAGCAGGAGGACACGGCGCTCTGTTGCGCTCTGTGATTTAAATGGAATGTCTTTTACCTGTTAAAGGCCAAGGTTTACACAAAATTATGTCTCGTAACCTTAAAGGTGATTCTCCCTTGATGTTTAAGACATCACAGCCTTGTTTAAAGCCACAATCATTTTTTTATTGTTGCGTCATAAATGATTATGTGACCTTGGAAAATGCTTCTCCGTGAATCTATGGAGCCATCTCCTTGTGTCAGCTTGGATTTTTTTTTTTTAAGGCTGTTTCCACATCTGCTTTTCTTTCTTCTCAAAAGCTGAAACTAGTAAAAGAGACCATTTCAGCACTAGAATTTTTGTAAAATATAAATATAAAAGCATTTGTAAAACTCGTCATCTGCGTGGAACTGATAATTCAAATGAAAAGTTTAATAAACTATGATTACGTAAAGGCAAAGACAAAACGAAATGTGTCATTAGTTAGCATTCTGATGATATACAGCTTTATGGTTTTGAATCCTGATGACCCCATCTTACTGCATCAAGGAGGTGACATGCTGGATGGGAAATAAGTGTCTCCAGATAAATATTCGGAAGTCTAAGACAGTTATTTTTGGTTCCACTTTAAAAACTTGGCCAGGTACTTTACTCTTATTATTTGATATTCAGGCCTCCAAAGTTCCTGGGTAACATCTTGTTTACAACTTAAACATTTTGGAGCTGAAAGCCATCTGTTAACATACCGACAGCTGTAATCACCTCAAGGTTGGATATTCTTTTTTTTAACGCTCTCTTACTTTTTCGTTATAATTCATTTTGTGTTGACCTGTCTGAAACAGAATTCTCCAGACCGACTTCCAGAAAAAGCAACAGTATTGCTCCTATTGCATCTATTTAGATTTATATTAATTCTAGAATAGTATGTCTTAAGTTATTTGTCATAATTCCAATTTTCAGTCTTTATATTATCAAGAAAAACTGCTGTCAACCATGTAAATTAATTAGTAAACGAGGTTGTATCTTTGCAGAATTGGCCTCAAAGCTCTGAAGCAGCCTTCCTTTATTAGGTGTGACCCTTCCAAGACTTTTACAACATGACATTTATTCTCTCTGGCTTTAAATTCTGTTTAGTGGGTTCACTCTCCAGGTTAATGTTTTTGCACTTCATTCTTGTGTAAAGCACTTTGATAAGCGGTTGTTGTGTTAAATGTGCTTCATAAATAAAACTAATTGAATTTTATTTGTTTTTCTGAGACTATTCACTAAGCGTGTTGTAAATGAAATCATGTGCTTTTAGGCTTATGTAATAAATTTTAATGTATTTAGTACTATTAGGTGATGCATGTCTTTTTATCACCTCCTACTTCCTCTGCTGTGAATAATTTATGCAGAACATTTTAGAGTTCAGAGTAAAATGCTTCATATGTCTGGCACTATATTACTAATATTCTTATTATTATTATTATTATTATTAATACCCTTTGTTCGTGAAAATGCTGTCCACTTTTTATTCCAATAACAGTTAATCCAATACTCGCAGTTCCGTTTTCTGATCCAACACGTGTTGTGTCGAAAAATGTTCCAGTGATCTCGGGGGTGCCTGAAATCAGCCATTTTGTGTCCAGCTGTCTTCAGGAACCGATATTTGTGGCATTATTTCTTTAAGAAGAAGGTAGTTATTCATATTTTTTAACTTCACGAATCATCGTTTCAGATGTTTTATTTACGGCATTTAGCCACGTTTTTGCAAATTGTTTGTTTGTTTATTTCAACTGAAAACAACAGCCAGGGTTAGCATTTAGCTAGGGTAATTGTTATGTTTAACACAGTCACTCCGTTAGCTAGGCTAGTTGTTATGCTAAAGTGCTCTTTAAAACGGTAATAAAATGTTCTGTTGGTGCCTGAGTAAAAGTATTGTTTTAGCCGTTTAAGAAGTCTGTAAACAGTTTTGCAACATTTAGCTTTTCGTTAAAAATAGTTTCAAGCTTATAAACAAGTGGATGAAATTACCCATCAAATGACTTTTTTTTTTTTTTTTTTATTAAGGTATATTACTTTTTTTTCTCTTATAGGGAAGCTAACCTCTCTTTGTTGTAAGAAGAAATGTTGGTGTTGCCGCTGACAACATCTTTAGTCAAAGATTTGTAGCAGAAGTTAAAGCGTTTCCTGTACAAAATATCTGTCATTGAGTCAGTGACATCAGCATTGATCCCATAAGAGATTGTCTAATTACAGTAATGGTCACATTAACCCCAAACAATACCAATAACTTCGTAATTTGATTATAGTTTCTAATTTAAAATCCTAATTTTTTAGTCTATTCTTGTGTTTTGTTGTTGTGTCCCTTGTACATAATGATTGAATGTTGGTAAAATAACAAAGCATGATGAAATATCACACTGCAACCATTATCTTTTCTGCATACTGTACAGAGTAATAATCATGTTGGAGACCTAATGCTGGCATGAGTAACATTAAACAGAGCTCTTTGTGTTTTTATCTCTTGTTTTTTTTTTTTTTTTCAGTTGCACAGATTAAAGTAACTTCTTCAAAGAATGGCAGACCCCGAGATGTGGCACCAGACGTCTGAAGGTTATTATCAAAGTCCTGCTGACATGGCGATCAAACACTGATAGGATTAACTGACTAAGGATCAGTGGGAATATTTTAGATTTTCATTTGTTTCGTGCTCAGTTTGAAATTAGCAAAGGCTTAGCAGAGTTAGAGGCAAACAATAGCAGTTTCAAATCAGACATTTTACAACAAAAGTAATTTCTTCTGCTGAGGGGTCAGTTATTTTCTCTTGCAAACTTGCACATGGACAGCTACGATTAACACAACAGACATGTAATCGTCAGTGGTTTTGTATAGTTTACTTGGAGCTCAACATCTTATTGTTTTTGTTTTCATTAATGTTGTTTTTGTGGGATCACTCTTGGTGAATGGTGGGGTTTGTGTAACTTCAGCAGAGTTTGGCACATAGTCACTCCTGGTTGGAGGATGCACACACGTCCACACAAAACATTGAGTACACGCCACAATAAGAAAATTTTTGTTTAATTATACCCTGAAAGACTGTCACACACTCGTGAATTTAGAAAATATAGCATCACATAATGTGCCACATCAGGCCAGTGGTGACCAGAATGCTCAAAAGCAATTCTCAAGTAGAAAACAATCAAAATAATATAATATAATCATGTTTTTTCTGCTCTCAAAATACAGCTCCTTTGACACGAAGAAGACACTCTGCTTATGCCGTCGTTGCTTGTTTGAGCAAACCACACGGAGGCAGCTCAGTACTGTACTACTATGTTTTCAATAATATGATAGTTGTAAAAAAAAAAAAAAAAACAGGGACAGAGTAGCAATGCTTGTGTGTTTTAGAAGAACATATCAGCAGTTTTAGTGCAGAGAGTGTGATTCAGCTGTGTGTCTGCTTCTGCTTCATGCTCAAAGATACTTCAGCTTTACCACACACTCAGATTCTGTGTCCTACAAACCACAGGCAAAGCACAATGGAGCTGGCTTTGTTCTTTTATAAACACTGTGTAAAGGACTGGTACCTGCTCTAAAATGCTTTGTCTGTGACTTTCAGATGCATCGCTGTTTACAGAGAATCTCATGGAGCCACGGGACTGGCAGAACAAAAAAAAACTAAACTTCAGCTGAAAGACACGTGAGAAGAACAGCATATCCACTGCAGTGTGACACTCTCACATCCTGTAATACAATATCAGTAACAAATATAAGTGTTTTACTTCTTATTCTTGTGGATTGTTCAGATACGCATTTCTGTTTTTAATACTCCATAATAATAAATTGTAGCATAACTGTTATTATCATTAATGAGGGGCCTGTGCCTTCAAGTTTGTGTGCTGTAACTACTACTTTGAAACAAAATTAATTAATAAAATAGTTGTATAATGCGGTGGTTAGAGCTGTTGCTTCCCCTCACAAAGGTTGCAGGATCGCTTCCCGACGTGGGGCTTTTCTGGGTGGAGCTTACATGTTCTCCCTGTGCTCACATGGGTTTCCTCCCAAAGACCAAAAACATGCATGCTCCCTAGGTGTGAGTGAGAGCGTGAATGGTTGCTTGTGTCATTTGTCTTTCTGTGTCTCTGTGATGGACTTGTGACCTGTCCAGGGTGTCCTCTCGCACAATGACGGCTGGAGATAAGCACCAGCTCCCCGCGACCCGGAAACGAGAAGCAGGTAAAGAAAATGGATGGATGGATGGATGGATGGATGGATGGATGGATGGATGGATGGATGGATGGATGGACGGATGGACGGATGGACGGATGGACGGACGGACTCCCAGAAAGCAATCCTTAGATGTACATCTACAACTAAATAACATTTGGAGTTAACCCAATTCAAGATGGTCGCCACAGCCAACTGAATTTAGGCAAAACAAAATGTCCATAACTCAGTGAGATTTACATATATTGAGCTAAAATGTTATGTGGTGGTAGCTTCTCCACCACATGCTCCAAGCACTAACAGATCCTGCAAGATGGTGCGAGATCTCACAATAACGTGTGAGATTGAGCATAAAGTCATCTTCAAGGTTTGACTAAAACAGCTATAAGTCCATCATTTCTCAACATAAGATGATTTTAGTTTAAAAGTCTGGCATGAAAGGTGACATGATATCAGTACCTTTAAGGAACTCCATGCCTTTAATTTGATCCAGAACTGTTTTCATTTTAACCTTCAAATTGTGCTGAGAGCAGGGTTACATTATTAAACCCCACAGGCGTTGACAGTAATAGCCTCTGGAATATTTGTCTATATTTAGAATTGTATTTATGTTTGCATCACAGATAATAACATAAGAAAATGATTTTATGCTCACATTTGCATCGTTGTCAGCTGCCGAAGTGCTCCTTTCTCTCTGCCACTCGAACTATACTGACACTTATTTGCTGCCATGTGTGATGTCAATATCTGCCTCCAAATCTGGAGCAAATTCTAAACTACAGACTGTTCTGGACTGTTGTGGTGGTAGGTATAGACTACTACATGATATGTAGCATTTGAATATCTAATTATGCAAAAATCTCTTGGCTGTAATCTTAAACTTTCACTGTATAAATAACCAAAATGTAATCTTGCATCAAAAGGGATCAATGAAGTTTGATTGGTGGATGGATCAGTGACCTCAGACTGTATCGAAAGCTAATACCAAAATTAGATTAGACTGATCCCAGCTCTTGCTGGAATACAGTACAAGTAACTCAGTTGGATCACACACAAAAATAATGTACACATCGAAACCATGTAAATTCTACAAATCTGTTTATTTAGTTTATTAGGATGAATGCACACAAAAGCATAGACCCAAAGAATTATGCTGTTCATCACATCTGATCAATGCTATGCACCTTTCTATCAACACAGAACTTGTTTGCAAACAAATAATGTAAAAAGTGACTGAGCAATTTTCTTTTTCAATTTTGTGAAAGCAGTAGAGATGTACACTAAAAGAGAGTGCTAAAATGAAATTAAATACAGTGAATTAGTAAACTTGAAAACTGACAACATTACAAAAACAGTTTAAAATAAAGTTATTTCATCTTTGTTGCAGAAGACACTGATTTGAAGCCAATAAATTTAGTGTTAAATGAAGAAACAAGTACTCACAGCACTTTAGAGAATTTCCAAACAGCGATTGTCTTTGCAATTATAATATTTACAATAATGTGAATCTTTAGAATGGATTATAAAGGGCCAGCTCTATGTTGCAAAAAATATGCTTCTGCACTGATTATATGTCATCAAAGCATAGAAATAACACCATTTTGTAGGTGATAAAATGGTAACTGTTTATATGTGTGTTTAAATGTGTAAAGAACATTTTTCTTCAACATATCTGTTGAAGTGTGTGTTCTGTGCAATAAACCCCCAAATACTAATATACAACACCAGTTCAATAAAAACATTCAATAAAAAAATGAAACTGGACACAGGAACAACATTTGTAATATGGTATTGTTGATAATTTGTAAGATGGCATGTGTTCAATAAATCTTGACTATGTACAAAATCAGTATTTATTATTAAAGTACAAATTAATCTTATTTACAGTTTGAAGGGATTTTCAACAATCTCATGCACTCCTAAAAAAATTATTCATATGTCACAAAACAGAGATGCATGTAGGTGTCCTCTTGGGTTAAAAAAAAACAAAATCTGAAAGTTTACTGTTTTAGGAGAACATATTTGAATGCATATAAGGTAGCTTAATTTACCTCACTATCATGTTTTTGGTGAAGCTGAAAGCTCTTATTTTGGGAACTTCAAACCACTTTTTGAACCACTGTCACTGCTCGAGGATGAAGACAATCTTGATTTTTTAGAAGGCACAGAAACATCTACACTTCCTTCCATCCCTGCTTCACTGTCACCTCCAAGTGTCACTTCATATGAGCCCTTAGACTTGGAGCCAAAACCTCCAAACGTGCCAAACTTCAACTTGCCTTTCTTATCCTTGACCTTGCTTCCTCCTAGGTCTAATGAAATGTCTCCACCCTCAGCTTCTAAGTGAGCTGAAGGAGAACTAACTGCAAGCGACCCCTCATTAGTCAGAGAAGGAGATTGATGTTTTGATTTTTTAAATAGATCCAGTGAAGCTGACTTGCCTTTAGTTGATACACTGATTCCAGGATCACCTTCCAGTTCGAATTTTCCACCTATCAGTTCACCAGAATGTATTTTAGAGGTTTTACTCTCTTTCCCACTTGTGCTTAATACTGCTTCTGATTCATGCAGGTCACCTGTACTACTGCCCTTAGCTTTTGACTTTCCAAACAACTTTGGCATCTTTACCTTTACTTTGCCTTCACTATGCTTCAGTTCTGGACTGGGAATCTCAATATTTTGTGAACTGACTTGGCCACTTACAGATGGAGACTCTATGTGCATGCCTGCACTGGCTGCAAGTTCTGGCTTACCTTTTCTTTCATCTTTCTGGCCTTCCGCCTTAGGCAGTAAAAGACCAAATTTTGGTACCTTGATTTTGGAAAATGTTACTTTACCCTCTGGATATTGAAGGCCACCAGTTGCACTTCCTGAAACATTTGCACTAATTTCTGAACTACCTTTTGCACTTGGCATAGAAATATTTTGAGTGTTTACTTTAATATCTTGCCCTTCCAAACAAACATTTGCTCTATCAGCACCAGAACCATCACTGGCAGTGTTAAAGCTAACAGATGGTAAATCTGCATCAGGTGATTTAAAACCCTCAGAAAAAGATCCGTCACCTTTCAGTGTTGGTGATTTAATGTCAAATTCTACATCAGGGAAATGGAGCTTGCCAAAAATTGACTTCTTTGCTTTTGCTCCTTTGGAATGAATATTAGGTGTGTCAACTCCCACATCTACTTCAGTTGTTTCAATATCAACTTCTGGTTTCTTAGCCTTTCCTTTCACCTTAGGGATTTTAAATTTTCCCTTTTTTCCCTTTACATTAATATCTATGTCAGGGGCATCAAGACTTGCTTCAGTGTCTGGAAAATTAACTTCAGTTTTGGAATCTTTTGCTCCCACACTTAAAATAGGTGCCTTAGTTGTGGATTTAGACCCCTCTATTTCTGGAGATTTCATTGCAAACTTAGGACCTTTAAACTTTGGAAATGTAATACCAGTTTTTTCATGATCAGAACAACTTCCTTTTTCAACTTCTGGTGCTTTGATATTCATTTCACAAGCTTTCATATCAATGTCAGCTTTAGGAAGGTTGACATCAACTTCTGGCCCTGATGGCAGTTTGATTTTGGGTAATTCGGATCCTCCCTTGGGCACTTCAATGTCAAGTTTTGGACCTTTTATGTCAACTTCAGGTGTTGTTATTTTCAGTTTGGTTTTTGAAACATCCATATCACCTTCAAGTTTGGGGGTTTTCAGACTAATGTCCCAATCTGGGATTATTGAACCTGACGTTGTTGTCATTTTTAATTTGGATACATTGAGTTTTGCATCAGGACCTACAACATCAACATCCGGCACTTTAATGTCAACCTTAGGTTCTCCTGTGTTAATGTTGGACTTGGGAAGGCTTATGGTCACATCTGAACTATCCATCCTTGGACCTTTAATGTCAACTGATGGCATTTTGATTTGGGGCATTTTTAATCCACCCTTGGACCCGTCAATATCAACCTCTGGAACTTTGATGTCAGTTTTAGGTGTTGAAATTTTTCCTTCAATCTTTGGAGCTGAAACATCTCCTTCAAGTTTGGAACCTTTTAGTTTAAAATCCAAGTCTGGCATTGAAATTTGAGGTCCTGATATGTTTGGCATCTTAAAGTGTGGTCCTTTAATCTTACCACCAGGACTCTCAAAATCAACATCTGCTCCACATGCTTGTGGAAGACCGATGTCAACATCTGAACCTTTTACTCCATCAGTTTTGATTTCTGGACCTTTCAGATTTAATTCCATATCTGGCATTGATATTTTTGGTCCTGTGATGTCTGGCAACTTCACTTTTGGTCCCTTTAGGCTTCCACTTGAACTTTCAATGTTAACTTCTGGTGCTGCTATTTTGATGTCAGGTGTATTTATTTCAGCACCAGATTTTGGAAGATTAAGATCAACTTCAGGCATGTCAACCTTTGGAGCTTTCAAGCCAAATTTTGGCATCTTAAATTTGGATCCTTTTGTTTTTGAACCAGATATTCCTACATCCAAGTCTATATTCTCAAGACTACCAGACGTTCCTTTTATGTTTATTTCTCCATGTTCCAATTTCACATCGGTTTCTGGACCCTTAATCTTTGGACTTTTGAATCCAACTTTTGGCATTTTAAATTTGGATTTCTTTGGACTCATGTCTTTCACATCAATTTTGACATCTGGTCCCTCAAGTTCAGCTTTTGGAAAATCAATGTCTACATCTACACCTGCCAAGTTTGGGCCTTTGGATCCAAATGATGGCATTCTGATTTTAGGCAATTCAAGTCCACCCTTCTGCCCTTCAACATTAAATTCTGGACCTTGTATATCAATTTCAGGTGATCTGATATTTCCCTCTATTTTTGGAACAGAGACATCCACATCACCTTTAAGTTTTGGGCCTTTCAAGTTGAAGTCCACATCTGGCATAGAGATTTTGGATCCCGAAAGAGATGGCATGTTGAATTTGGGTCCTTTGAGTTTTGCATTTGGTCCCTCAATGTCAACCTCCGGTCCTTTAATATCAACATCAGGTGCTTTCACATCTATATTTGCTTTCGGAAGGTTGATGTCAACATCTGGACCTTCTAGCTTTTGACCTTTTAAGCCAAAAGCTGGCATTTTGAATTTAGGCATTTTTATTCCACCTTTGTGGCCTTCAATGTCAATGTCTGGTCCTTCAATATCAACATCTGGTGCTTTTATGTCTCCTTTGATTTTTGGCACTTTAACATCCATATCCCCTTCAAGTTTGGTACCTTTTAGATTGATGTCAACATCTGGGCTCTCAAATTTCGGACCTTTGATGTTCAGTGATGGCATGTTGATTTTAGGCATTTCAAATCCACCCTTTGGCCCTTCAATGTCAATTTCTGGAGCTTTAATGTCAATGTCAGGTGTTTTGATGTCTGCTTTTGCCTTTGGAACATTGACATCCACATCACCTTTGAGTTTAGGGCCTTTCAAGTTGAAGTCCACATCTGGCATGGAGATTTTGGGTCCCGAAAGAGTTGGCATGCTGAATTTGGGTCCTTTGAGTTTTGCATTTGGTCCCTCAATGTCAACATCCGGTCCTTTAATATCAACGTCAGGTGCTTTAACATCAATATTTGCTTTCGGAAGGTTGATGTCAACATCTGGACCTTTCATTCCAAATGATGGCATCTTGAATTTAGGCATTTTAATTCCACCTTTGTGGCCTTCAATGTCAATGTCTGGTCCTTCAATATCAACATCTGGTGCTTTTATGTCTCCTTTGATTTTTGGCAGGTTAACATCCATATCCCCCTTAAGTTTGGTACCTTTTAGATTGATGTCAACATCTGGGCTCTCAAATTTCGGACCTTTGATGTTCAGTGATGGCATGTTGAATTTAGGCATTTCAAATCCACCCTTTGGCCCTTCAATGTCAATTTCTGGAGCTTTAATGTCAATGTCAGGTGTTTTGATGTCTGCTTTTGCCTTTGGAACATTGACATCCACATCACCTTTGAGTTTAGGGCCTTTCAAGTTGAAGTCCACATCTGGCATGGAGATTTTGGGTCCCGAAAGAGTTGGCATGCTGAATTTGGGTCCTTTGAGTTTTGCATTTGGTCCCTCAATGTCAACATCCGGTCCTTTAATATCAACGTCAGGTGCTTTAACATCAATATTTGCTTTCGGAAGGTTGATGTCAACATCTGGACCTTTCATTCCAAATGATGGCATCTTGAATTTAGGCATTTTAATTCCACCTTTGTGGCCTTCAATGTCAATGTCTGGTCCTTCAATATCAACATCTGGTGCTTTTATGTCTCCTTTGATTTTTGGCAGGTTAACATCCATATCCCCCTTAAGTTTGGTACCTTTTAGATTGATGTCAACATCTGGGCTCTCAAATTTCGGACCTTTGATGTTCAGTGATGGCATGTTGAATTTAGGCATTTCAAATCCACCCTTTGGCCCTTCAATGTCAATTTCTGGAGCTTTAATGTCAATGTCAGGTGTTTTGATGTCTGCTTTTGCCTTTGGAACATTGACATCCACATCACCTTTGAGTTTAGGGCCTTTCAAGTTGAAGTCCACATCTGGCATGGAGATTTTGGGTCCCGAAAGAGTTGGCATGCTGAATTTGGGTCCTTTGAGTTTTGCATTTGGTCCCTCAATGTCAACATCCGGTCCTTTAATATCAACGTCAGGTGCTTTAACATCAATATTTGCTTTCGGAAGGTTGATGTCAACATCTGGACCTTTCATTCCAAATGATGGCATCTTGAATTTAGGCATTTTAATTCCACCTTTGTGGCCTTCAATGTCAATGTCTGGTCCTTCAATATCAACATCTGGTGCTTTTATGTCTCCTTTGATTTTTGGCAGGTTAACATCCATATCCCCCTTAAGTTTGGTACCTTTTAGATTGATGTCAACATCTGGGCTCTCAAATTTCGGACCTTTGATGTTCAGTGATGGCATGTTGAATTTAGGCATTTCAAATCCACCCTTTGGCCCTTCAATGTCAATTTCTGGAGCTTTAATGTCAATGTCAGGTGTTTTGATGTCTGCTTTTGCCTTTGGAACATTGACATCCACATCACCTTTGAGTTTAGGGCCTTTCAAGTTGAAGTCCACATCTGGCATGGAGATTTTGGGTCCCGAAAGAGTTGGCATGCTGAATTTGGGTCCTTTGAGTTTTGCATTTGGTCCCTCAATGTCAACATCCGGTCCTTTAATATCAACGTCAGGTGCTTTAACATCAATATTTGCTTTCGGAAGGTTGATGTCAACATCTGGACCTTTCATTCCAAATGATGGCATCTTGAATTTAGGCATTTTAATTCCACCTTTGTGGCCTTCAATGTCAATGTCTGGTCCTTCAATATCAACATCTGGTGCTTTTATGTCTCCTTTGATTTTTGGCAGGTTAACATCCATATCCCCCTTAAGTTTGGTACCTTTTAGATTGATGTCAACATCTGGGCTCTCAAATTTCGGACCTTTGATGTTCAGTGATGGCATGTTGAATTTAGGCATTTCAAATCCACCCTTTGGCCCTTCAATGTCAATTTCTGGAGCTTTAATGTCAATGTCAGGTGTTTTGATGTCTGCTTTTGCCTTTGGAACATTGACATCCACATCACCTTTGAGTTTAGGGCCTTTCAAGTTGAAGTCCACATCTGGCATGGAGATTTTGGGTCCCGAAAGAGTTGGCATGCTGAATTTGGGTCCTTTGAGTTTTGCATTTGGTCCCTCAATGTCAACATCCGGTCCTTTAATATCAACGTCAGGTGCTTTAACATCAATATTTGCTTTCGGAAGGTTGATGTCAACATCTGGACTTTCTACTTTTAAGCTTTTAAATCCAAATGATGGCATTTTGAATTTAGGCATTTTAATCCCGCCTTTGTGTCCTTCAAAATCAACTTCTGGTCCTTTAGTGCTGACCTCAGGTGCTCTTATTTCTCCATGGATCTTTGGCAATTTCATATCTAAATCGCCTTCAACTCTAGGGCTTTTAAGATTAATGTCAGCATCTGGGCCTTCTACCTTTTGGCCCTTTAATCCAAAAGATGGCATCTTGAATTTAGGCATTTTAAATCCACCTTTATGGCTTTCAACGTCTACTTCTGGTCCTTTAATATCAACATCTGGTGCTTTTATGTCACCTTTGATTTTTGGCACTTTAACATCCATATCCCCCTCAAATTTGGGATCTTTTAGATTAATGTCAACATCTGGGCCCCCAAATTTCGGACCTTTGATGTTAAGTGATGGCATGTTGAATTTAGGCATTTCAAATCCACCCTTTGGCCCTTCAATGTCAATTTCTGGAGCTTTAATGTCAATGTCAGGTGTTTGGATGTCTGCTTTTGTCTTTGGAACATTGACATCCACATCACCTTTGAGTTTAGGGCCTTTCAAGTTGAAGTCCACATCTGGCATGGAGATTTTGGGTCCCGAAAGAGTTGGCATGCTGAATTTGGGTCCTTTGAGTTTTGCATTTGGTCCCTCAATGTCAACATCCGGTCCTTTAATATCAACGTCAGGTGCTTTAACATCAATATTTGCTTTCGGAAGGTTGATGTCAACATCTGGACCTTTCATTCCAAATGATGGCATCTTGAATTTAGGCATTTTAATTCCACCTTTGTGGCCTTCAATGTCAATGTCTGGTCCTTCAATATCAACATCTGGTGCTTTTATGTCTCCTTTGATTTTTGGCAGGTTAACATCCATATCCCCCTTAAGTTTGGTACCTTTTAGATTGATGTCAACATCTGGGCTCTCAAATTTCGGACCTTTGATGTTCAGTGATGGCATGTTGAATTTAGGCATTTCAAATCCACCCTTTGGCCCTTCAATGTCAATTTCTGGAGCTTTAATGTCAATGTCAGGTGTTTTGATGTCTGCTTTTGCCTTTGGAACATTGACATCCACATCACCTTTGAGTTTAGGGCCTTTCAAGTTGAAGTCCACATCTGGCATGGAGATTTTGGGTCCCGAAAGAGTTGGCATGCTGAATTTGGGTCCTTTGAGTTTTGCATTTGGTCCCTCAATGTCAACATCCGGTCCTTTAATATCAACGTCAGGTGCTTTAACATCAATATTTGCTTTCGGAAGGTTGATGTCAACATCTGGACCTTTCATTCCAAATGATGGCATCTTGAATTTAGGCATTTTAATTCCACCTTTGTGGCCTTCAATGTCAATGTCTGGTCCTTCAATATCAACATCTGGTGCTTTTATGTCTCCTTTGATTTTTGGCAGGTTAACATCCATATCCCCCTTAAGTTTGGTACCTTTTAGATTGATGTCAACATCTGGGCTCTCAAATTTCGGACCTTTGATGTTCAGTGATGGCATGTTGAATTTAGGCATTTCAAATCCACCCTTTGGCCCTTCAATGTCAATTTCTGGAGCTTTAATGTCAATGTCAGGTGTTTTGATGTCTGCTTTTGCCTTTGGAACATTGACATCCACATCACCTTTGAGTTTAGGGCCTTTCAAGTTGAAGTCCACATCTGGCATGGAGATTTTGGGTCCCGAAAGAGTTGGCATGCTGAATTTGGGTCCTTTGAGTTTTGCATTTGGTCCCTCAATGTCAACATCCGGTCCTTTAATATCAACGTCAGGTGCTTTAACATCAATATTTGCTTTCGGAAGGTTGATGTCAACATCTGGACCTTTCATTCCAAATGATGGCATCTTGAATTTAGGCATTTTAATTCCACCTTTGTGGCCTTCAATGTCAATGTCTGGTCCTTCAATATCAACATCTGGTGCTTTTATGTCTCCTTTGATTTTTGGCAGGTTAACATCCATATCCCCCTTAAGTTTGGTACCTTTTAGATTGATGTCAACATCTGGGCTCTCAAATTTCGGACCTTTGATGTTCAGTGATGGCATGTTGAATTTAGGCATTTCAAATCCACCCTTTGGCCCTTCAATGTCAATTTCTGGAGCTTTAATGTCAATGTCAGGTGTTTTGATGTCTGCTTTTGCCTTTGGAACATTGACATCCACATCACCTTTGAGTTTAGGGCCTTTCAAGTTGAAGTCCACATCTGGCATGGAGATTTTGGGTCCCGAAAGAGTTGGCATGCTGAATTTGGGTCCTTTGAGTTTTGCATTTGGTCCCTCAATGTCAACATCCGGTCCTTTAATATCAACGTCAGGTGCTTTAACATCAATATTTGCTTTCGGAAGGTTGATGTCAACATCTGGACCTTTCATTCCAAATGATGGCATCTTGAATTTAGGCATTTTAATTCCACCTTTGTGGCCTTCAATGTCAATGTCTGGTCCTTCAATATCAACATCTGGTGCTTTTATGTCTCCTTTGATTTTTGGCAGGTTAACATCCATATCCCCCTTAAGTTTGGTACCTTTTAGATTGATGTCAACATCTGGGCTCTCAAATTTCGGACCTTTGATGTTCAGTGATGGCATGTTGAATTTAGGCATTTCAAATCCACCCTTTGGCCCTTCAATGTCAATTTCTGGAGCTTTAATGTCAATGTCAGGTGTTTTGATGTCTGCTTTTGCCTTTGGAACATTGACATCCACATCACCTTTGAGTTTAGGGCCTTTCAAGTTGAAGTCCACATCTGGCATGGAGATTTTGGGTCCCGAAAGAGTTGGCATGCTGAATTTGGGTCCTTTGAGTTTTGCATTTGGTCCCTCAATGTCAACATCCGGTCCTTTAATATCAACGTCAGGTGCTTTAACATCAATATTTGCTTTCGGAAGGTTGATGTCAACATCTGGACCTTTCATTCCAAATGATGGCATCTTGAATTTAGGCATTTTAATTCCACCTTTGTGGCCTTCAATGTCAATGTCTGGTCCTTCAATATCAACATCTGGTGCTTTTATGTCTCCTTTGATTTTTGGCAGGTTAACATCCATATCCCCCTTAAGTTTGGTACCTTTTAGATTGATGTCAACATCTGGGCTCTCAAATTTCGGACCTTTGATGTTCAGTGATGGCATGTTGAATTTAGGCATTTCAAATCCACCCTTTGGCCCTTCAATGTCAATTTCTGGAGCTTTAATGTCAATGTCAGGTGTTTTGATGTCTGCTTTTGCCTTTGGAACATTGACATCCACATCACCTTTGAGTTTAGGGCCTTTCAAGTTGAAGTCCACATCTGGCATGGAGATTTTGGGTCCCGAAAGAGTTGGCATGCTGAATTTGGGTCCTTTGAGTTTTGCATTTGGTCCCTCAATGTCAACATCCGGTCCTTTAATATCAACGTCAGGTGCTTTAACATCAATATTTGCTTTCGGAAGGTTGATGTCAACATCTGGACCTTTCATTCCAAATGATGGCATCTTGAATTTAGGCATTTTAATTCCACCTTTGTGGCCTTCAATGTCAATGTCTGGTCCTTCAATATCAACATCTGGTGCTTTTATGTCTCCTTTGATTTTTGGCAGGTTAACATCCATATCCCCCTTAAGTTTGGTACCTTTTAGATTGATGTCAACATCTGGGCTCTCAAATTTCGGACCTTTGATGTTCAGTGATGGCATGTTGAATTTAGGCATTTCAAATCCACCCTTTGGCCCTTCAATGTCAATTTCTGGAGCTTTAATGTCAATGTCAGGTGTTTTGATGTCTGCTTTTGCCTTTGGAACATTGACATCCACATCACCTTTGAGTTTAGGGCCTTTCAAGTTGAAGTCCACATCTGGCATGGAGATTTTGGGTCCCGAAAGAGTTGGCATGCTGAATTTGGGTCCTTTGAGTTTTGCATTTGGTCCCTCAATGTCAACATCCGGTCCTTTAATATCAACGTCAGGTGCTTTAACATCAATATTTGCTTTCGGAAGGTTGATGTCAACATCTGGACCTTTCATTCCAAATGATGGCATCTTGAATTTAGGCATTTTAATTCCACCTTTGTGGCCTTCAATGTCAATGTCTGGTCCTTCAATATCAACATCTGGTGCTTTTATGTCTCCTTTGATTTTTGGCAGGTTAACATCCATATCCCCCTTAAGTTTGGTACCTTTTAGATTGATGTCAACATCTGGGCTCTCAAATTTCGGACCTTTGATGTTCAGTGATGGCATGTTGAATTTAGGCATTTCAAATCCACCCTTTGGCCCTTCAATGTCAATTTCTGGAGCTTTAATGTCAATGTCAGGTGTTTTGATGTCTGCTTTTGCCTTTGGAACATTGACATCCACATCACCTTTGAGTTTAGGGCCTTTCAAGTTGAAGTCCACATCTGGCATGGAGATTTTGGGTCCCGAAAGAGTTGGCATGCTGAATTTGGGTCCTTTGAGTTTTGCATTTGGTCCCTCAATGTCAACATCCGGTCCTTTAATATCAACGTCAGGTGCTTTAACATCAATATTTGCTTTCGGAAGGTTGATGTCAACATCTGGACCTTTCATTCCAAATGATGGCATCTTGAATTTAGGCATTTTAATTCCACCTTTGTGGCCTTCAATGTCAATGTCTGGTCCTTCAATATCAACATCTGGTGCTTTTATGTCTCCTTTGATTTTTGGCAGGTTAACATCCATATCCCCCTTAAGTTTGGTACCTTTTAGATTGATGTCAACATCTGGGCTCTCAAATTTCGGACCTTTGATGTTCAGTGATGGCATGTTGAATTTAGGCATTTCAAATCCACCCTTTGGCCCTTCAATGTCAATTTCTGGAGCTTTAATGTCAATGTCAGGTGTTTTGATGTCTGCTTTTGCCTTTGGAACATTGACATCCACATCACCTTTGAGTTTAGGGCCTTTCAAGTTGAAGTCCACATCTGGCATGGAGATTTTGGGTCCCGAAAGAGTTGGCATGCTGAATTTGGGTCCTTTGAGTTTTGCATTTGGTCCCTCAATGTCAACATCCGGTCCTTTAATATCAACGTCAGGTGCTTTAACATCAATATTTGCTTTCGGAAGGTTGATGTCAACATCTGGACCTTTCATTCCAAATGATGGCATCTTGAATTTAGGCATTTTAATTCCACCTTTGTGGCCTTCAATGTCAATGTCTGGTCCTTCAATATCAACATCTGGTGCTTTTATGTCTCCTTTGATTTTTGGCAGGTTAACATCCATATCCCCCTTAAGTTTGGTACCTTTTAGATTGATGTCAACATCTGGGCTCTCAAATTTCGGACCTTTGATGTTCAGTGATGGCATGTTGAATTTAGGCATTTCAAATCCACCCTTTGGCCCTTCAATGTCAATTTCTGGAGCTTTAATGTCAATGTCAGGTGTTTTGATGTCTGCTTTTGCCTTTGGAACATTGACATCCACATCACCTTTGAGTTTAGGGCCTTTCAAGTTGAAGTCCACATCTGGCATGGAGATTTTGGGTCCCGAAAGAGTTGGCATGCTGAATTTGGGTCCTTTGAGTTTTGCATTTGGTCCCTCAATGTCAACATCCGGTCCTTTAATATCAACGTCAGGTGCTTTAACATCAATATTTGCTTTCGGAAGGTTGATGTCAACATCTGGACCTTTCATTCCAAATGATGGCATCTTGAATTTAGGCATTTTAATTCCACCTTTGTGGCCTTCAATGTCAATGTCTGGTCCTTCAATATCAACATCTGGTGCTTTTATGTCTCCTTTGATTTTTGGCAGGTTAACATCCATATCCCCCTTAAGTTTGGTACCTTTTAGATTGATGTCAACATCTGGGCTCTCAAATTTCGGACCTTTGATGTTCAGTGATGGCATGTTGAATTTAGGCATTTCAAATCCACCCTTTGGCCCTTCAATGTCAATTTCTGGAGCTTTAATGTCAATGTCAGGTGTTTTGATGTCTGCTTTTGCCTTTGGAACATTGACATCCACATCACCTTTGAGTTTAGGGCCTTTCAAGTTGAAGTCCACATCTGGCATGGAGATTTTGGGTCCCGAAAGAGTTGGCATGCTGAATTTGGGTCCTTTGAGTTTTGCATTTGGTCCCTCAATGTCAACATCCGGTCCTTTAATATCAACGTCAGGTGCTTTAACATCAATATTTGCTTTCGGAAGGTTGATGTCAACATCTGGACCTTTCATTCCAAATGATGGCATCTTGAATTTAGGCATTTTAATTCCACCTTTGTGGCCTTCAATGTCAATGTCTGGTCCTTCAATATCAACATCTGGTGCTTTTATGTCTCCTTTGATTTTTGGCAGGTTAACATCCATATCCCCCTTAAGTTTGGTACCTTTTAGATTGATGTCAACATCTGGGCTCTCAAATTTCGGACCTTTGATGTTCAGTGATGGCATGTTGAATTTAGGCATTTCAAATCCACCCTTTGGCCCTTCAATGTCAATTTCTGGAGCTTTAATGTCAATGTCAGGTGTTTTGATGTCTGCTTTTGCCTTTGGAACATTGACATCCACATCACCTTTGAGTTTAGGGCCTTTCAAGTTGAAGTCCACATCTGGCATGGAGATTTTGGGTCCCGAAAGAGTTGGCATGCTGAATTTGGGTCCTTTGAGTTTTGCATTTGGTCCCTCAATGTCAACATCCGGTCCTTTAATATCAACGTCAGGTGCTTTAACATCAATATTTGCTTTCGGAAGGTTGATGTCAACATCTGGACCTTTCATTCCAAATGATGGCATCTTGAATTTAGGCATTTTAATTCCACCTTTGTGGCCTTCAATGTCAATGTCTGGTCCTTCAATATCAACATCTGGTGCTTTTATGTCTCCTTTGATTTTTGGCAGGTTAACATCCATATCCCCCTTAAGTTTGGTACCTTTTAGATTGATGTCAACATCTGGGCTCTCAAATTTCGGACCTTTGATGTTCAGTGATGGCATGTTGAATTTAGGCATTTCAAATCCACCCTTTGGCCCTTCAATGTCAATTTCTGGAGCTTTAATGTCAATGTCAGGTGTTTTGATGTCTGCTTTTGCCTTTGGAACATTGACATCCACATCACCTTTGAGTTTAGGGCCTTTCAAGTTGAAGTCCACATCTGGCATGGAGATTTTGGGTCCCGAAAGAGTTGGCATGCTGAATTTGGGTCCTTTGAGTTTTGCATTTGGTCCCTCAATGTCAACATCCGGTCCTTTAATATCAACGTCAGGTGCTTTAACATCAATATTTGCTTTCGGAAGGTTGATGTCAACATCTGGACCTTTCATTCCAAATGATGGCATCTTGAATTTAGGCATTTTAATTCCACCTTTGTGGCCTTCAATGTCAATGTCTGGTCCTTCAATATCAACATCTGGTGCTTTTATGTCTCCTTTGATTTTTGGCAGGTTAACATCCATATCCCCCTTAAGTTTGGTACCTTTTAGATTGATGTCAACATCTGGGCTCTCAAATTTCGGACCTTTGATGTTCAGTGATGGCATGTTGAATTTAGGCATTTCAAATCCACCCTTTGGCCCTTCAATGTCAATTTCTGGAGCTTTAATGTCAATGTCAGGTGTTTTGATGTCTGCTTTTGCCTTTGGAACATTGACATCCACATCACCTTTGAGTTTAGGGCCTTTCAAGTTGAAGTCCACATCTGGCATGGAGATTTTGGGTCCCGAAAGAGTTGGCATGCTGAATTTGGGTCCTTTGAGTTTTGCATTTGGTCCCTCAATGTCAACATCCGGTCCTTTAATATCAACGTCAGGTGCTTTAACATCAATATTTGCTTTCGGAAGGTTGATGTCAACATCTGGACCTTTCATTCCAAATGATGGCATCTTGAATTTAGGCATTTTAATTCCACCTTTGTGGCCTTCAATGTCAATGTCTGGTCCTTCAATATCAACATCTGGTGCTTTTATGTCTCCTTTGATTTTTGGCAGGTTAACATCCATATCCCCCTTAAGTTTGGTACCTTTTAGATTGATGTCAACATCTGGGCTCTCAAATTTCGGACCTTTGATGTTCAGTGATGGCATGTTGAATTTAGGCATTTCAAATCCACCCTTTGGCCCTTCAATGTCAATTTCTGGAGCTTTAATGTCAATGTCAGGTGTTTTGATGTCTGCTTTTGCCTTTGGAACATTGACATCCACATCACCTTTGAGTTTAGGGCCTTTCAAGTTGAAGTCCACATCTGGCATGGAGATTTTGGGTCCCGAAAGAGTTGGCATGCTGAATTTGGGTCCTTTGAGTTTTGCATTTGGTCCCTCAATGTCAACATCCGGTCCTTTAATATCAACGTCAGGTGCTTTAACATCAATATTTGCTTTCGGAAGGTTGATGTCAACATCTGGACCTTTCATTCCAAATGATGGCATCTTGAATTTAGGCATTTTAATTCCACCTTTGTGGCCTTCAATGTCAATGTCTGGTCCTTCAATATCAACATCTGGTGCTTTTATGTCTCCTTTGATTTTTGGCAGGTTAACATCCATATCCCCCTTAAGTTTGGTACCTTTTAGATTGATGTCAACATCTGGGCTCTCAAATTTCGGACCTTTGATGTTCAGTGATGGCATGTTGAATTTAGGCATTTCAAATCCACCCTTTGGCCCTTCAATGTCAATTTCTGGAGCTTTAATGTCAATGTCAGGTGTTTTGATGTCTGCTTTTGCCTTTGGAACATTGACATCCACATCACCTTTGAGTTTAGGGCCTTTCAAGTTGAAGTCCACATCTGGCATGGAGATTTTGGGTCCCGAAAGAGTTGGCATGCTGAATTTGGGTCCTTTGAGTTTTGCATTTGGTCCCTCAATGTCAACATCCGGTCCTTTAATATCAACGTCAGGTGCTTTAACATCAATATTTGCTTTCGGAAGGTTGATGTCAACATCTGGACCTTTCATTCCAAATGATGGCATCTTGAATTTAGGCATTTTAATTCCACCTTTGTGGCCTTCAATGTCAATGTCTGGTCCTTCAATATCAACATCTGGTGCTTTTATGTCTCCTTTGATTTTTGGCAGGTTAACATCCATATCCCCCTTAAGTTTGGTACCTTTTAGATTGATGTCAACATCTGGGCTCTCAAATTTCGGACCTTTGATGTTCAGTGATGGCATGTTGAATTTAGGCATTTCAAATCCACCCTTTGGCCCTTCAATGTCAATTTCTGGAGCTTTAATGTCAATGTCAGGTGTTTTGATGTCTGCTTTTGCCTTTGGAACATTGACATCCACATCACCTTTGAGTTTAGGGCCTTTCAAGTTGAAGTCCACATCTGGCATGGAGATTTTGGGTCCCGAAAGAGTTGGCATGCTGAATTTGGGTCCTTTGAGTTTTGCATTTGGTCCCTCAATGTCAACATCCGGTCCTTTAATATCAACGTCAGGTGCTTTAACATCAATATTTGCTTTCGGAAGGTTGATGTCAACATCTGGACCTTCATGTTTTTGACCTTTAATTTCAAATGATGGCATTGTGATATTGGGCATTTTAATTCCGTCTTTGTGGCCCCTAATGTCAATGCCTGGTCCTTCAATCTCAATCTCTGGTGCTTTTATGTCTCCTTTTATATTTGGCATTTTCACATCCACATCCCCCTCAAGTTTAAGGCCTTTCATATCAATATCTGCTCCTTTCGTCATAGCTCCAGATGATTTTACGTCAATATTTGGTTTAGGACAGCTGACATTTATACTTGCAGCCTCTACTTTTTGACCTTTTAGGTCAACCGAAGGCATCCTTATCTGAGGTATTTTAATCCCACCTTTGCAGCTCTCAGCACCTCTTTCTTGTTTTTCAGTGTCCATGGCTGGAACTTTTATTTCTCCTTTGATCTTTGGTATTGTCACATCTATATCCCCTTCAACTTCAGGGCCTTTCATTTTTATGTCAACATTTGTACCCTCAAGTTTCTGACTAGTTGTAATGACTGATGGCATTTTGATTTTAGGCATTTTAAATCCACCTTTTATCCCATCAATATCCATTTCTTGGCTTTTGATTTTAACTTGTGGTGATTTTATATCTCCCTCTATTTTTGAAGTTGAAACCACCATTACACCTGTATGTTTTGGGCCTTTCAAATCAAATTTCCCATCTGCCATGGATAATTCTGATGCTGAAATATTTGACATGTTTTTAGATTCATTGAATTTTTCATGTTGTCCCTCCATTTCATTTTTTGGTCCTTTAATGTGAACATCATATGCTTTAATCACTGTAGTTTCTTTGGAAAGTTTGACATCAACACTGGGAAGTTCTACTTCAGGAGGTTTCACTTCAGTGGATGCTATTTTGACTTTAGGCAATTCAGTTCCTCCCTTCTTTATAGCAAAGTCAACCTTTTTACCTTCGGTGTCAATATTAGTTGTAGTTTTGATATCCTCTGTTTTTGAAACTTGCACATTCAATTCCATTTTCATTTTTGGATCACCCTCTTTTCTGTCAGTTTTTACATCTGGACTTTTAATCTCTGTTTCTCCCTCATTTTTACCATGATCTGTCCACTTTGAACTTCTAATGTTGATGTCTTTACCTGCCAATGATATCTCACCTGGATGTGAGGAAAATCCTGTTGTAATCTCACCTGCGGTATCAATATCTTCTGAATCTCCCCCTGTTCTGACTTTAACATAGCTTGAACCTTTTTTGTGCGGCTGACTGATAGTAACTTCAGATGTTTTCACTGTCCTTTCAACTAAACTGGTTTCTGGCCCTCCAGTCTGTGTTTTATCCATGCTTGTAGTTGAAATTTGATTTATTTTTCCTGGTAAAGGCAGATTAATTGATCCTCCATTTTCATCATTTGAGGTTACCCCTGATCCTCCTATTGTTACATGCATAGTACCAGATTTTGTACTGTCTCTGAGCGCTTCAGAAACACGAATGCTTCTAGCTCCCTTCTCTGCGCTCCCTCTTAAGATTTCAGTGCCTTCATGACTTGTAACTTCAACGTTAGGACTTTTAACTCTGATACCTGTGGACTCAAAAACACTATCGTCTGTTTCAACTTTACCTGAAGAGCTGCTATGCAAAATTCTCATACGTGGGGAGCCATCTCCAGTTTTGTGCTGCAACCCTTTAAACTCTGGACTTGACAGTTCTAGTTCCTCACTTATGCCACTTGGCATGTCCACTGTGTAGGTAGTGATGCGGCGAGTAATAGTCGTAATCGTGCTGCCATCACTGCTCGTGCTGCTATGCCGCTCTGTGCGAACATCCACTCCCTCTGCAAGGTCTTCAGACTTCAGCCTTGGTTTGATCTTTCTTGTGTATATTCTCTTATAGTCCTCATCATCCCCACTCTGTTGATTGAAAAGTACAAGTAAACATATGATGTGGTATGTTAGAATATCATTCAGTAATTTAGAGCTTCCTAACAACATTTAAGTTATAATATGACTATTTTATAAAAGCAGCTTACAAGAATGACGTCTGGACTGGTTGCTCCAAGCCTCCCTTCCCACGTGAGGGTGCCCATTGGAGAACGACATGGTGTGCTCAAGGGCGAGTGGCATGGAGATTTGTCTCCTTTGTTTTGTAGTTTCAGTCCAACTTTGTGTTTGTTCAAAGTCTTCAGTAGCTCTGCTGTCTCTTCTGAGCTCATATTATCAAAGTATATTGTGGCACCCACAATCTGGTCACCTGTGAGTTAAGATAAGATTACAGCATGAAAGTCTGGTAAAGATATTAAAGCTTCAAAATAAAGTTGTAGGTGACGCAAATATGACTTCATATTCGAGGTTAAAAAACGTTGATAAAAACAAACATTAGACTTTGTTACCTTCATACACTTTTCCAGATCGTGCTGCAGGTGACTCTCCTTTCACCTCCTTCACAAAGATCTCTCCTCCACTTGCCTGTTCGATGGTCAGTCCGGTTTTGTCTGGACCCTCCCAGTCTGCAAAGAGCACCTCCCTGGTGACTTCATCATCAGCCATCTGTAAAGATAGCCATATAAAACAGTTGAACACAAAAGTCTCAAGATAAACAAACAAAATAACCTACTACAGGAACAAATAGGGAAAATACTTTTTTAAAAAAACTCTGTTTATTTAAAAAGAAATACCTTGTTTTCGTTTACTTCTTTTTCAGCCCTGGACTGATAAAAAAGTTGTTGTTGTTGTTTTCCTGCACAAAAACAAACAAAATAAAAATACAGTTCAAAGTATGAATCAAAATTAATGAAAGGTTTACTCTTGACAAAATGTTATTTTAGCATTAAAATAACATTTATTTGCCTATAAGAAATTTTTACTGTCACCTTTTGCAAGGCAGCCCAGCTAATAGAAAGCTGAACACTAGATGGTGTTAGAACACCTTCAAACAACACAACTTTGATCTTCCAAAACTCTATACTGTTATCTCTCTCTCACACACACACGAACACACACACCATGTCTCTTGAATGCTTTAGTGTATGTTTTGTAAATTTGGTTCAAGTCCGACCACACCCTGTTCTGAAGAGAGCGGCCAAATCCTGTGCCTATACCCCAGCTCCAAAGTCAATAGAAAGAACAATGATGGGTAAAGCTACCCAGCTTTATGAAAACACACACAGAGCTGCAGAAATGCTCAGCAGAAATACACAGAACACATTTATTAACATGGTAATGTCCACCTTCTCTTCTAATAATAACTACCCACAACTACAAGCAGTAGTCTAGTAGAAAAACAGGCAGACATATGGATATAGTCACAAAACTGCACAATCTTTTCATTTTTGACAGCTATGCAGTCTATTGCTGGTTAAGCACGTAATTTTTTTAAATTTTCATCAATTTGCTAAACAGCCATCTCAAAACTAGTTTACAAGCTTATTCTGATGTTATGGACACACCTTTTTCCAACATGACCTGTGTTGAATTATATATATAGTTTAAGTAATTTTGGATTTGTTCTTTGCTCAAATTTAAAATCACGCATAAAAACACAAACAGTACACTATGACCTTAAAAAAGAACAATTTAATGCTTTAACACCTGAAGTATCACCACGTCTATGATGTGAAGGTCATGTTACTAGAGGATCTGTCATTGTGCAAACTGGCTGCTTGTTTTTTTATATCAAGGACTTCAGGGGCAAATATGAGGCAGAAAGACAGACAGGTTTATTAAACAGGCAGAAAGCGACTAAGCGACTGCAAATAAGATGAACCTAAAAGAAAGTTAAAGGAACAGCTGTTTCAGAATGGATCTGTAACATAAATCACTCGTTAACAACCACCTCCACTTTTTGCCACATTGCAATTAAGAGCATTTAATTTTTTTTTTACATGACAACAAGTTAGTCATGGTAACTTTACAAAGACGTAAACCAAAACACTCAAAATCTAAGGCGTGAGGTAAATACAAAATTGTATTTTAAAGATGTTTTTTATCATTGTTTCTCATTTTATTTTGATTTAATTTAAAATATGTATTTGCTAAGCCTGCTATTATTTTACATAGTTACAAATTCAGAAATATAATTTATTTGGTAGATAATTATATATAAAGTATATGTAAAAGTTGGGTATATGAAAGACTATTCATACCCTGGCAATGGAAATCGGACGCGATTTGCAACCTAGTTTCACTCGTAGGAACAATGTCTAAAGGCAAGGACACTAATTATCACTATTCAATAAATAGACTGGTCTTGTGTGTTAGGCATGCTGGAGAATGCATGCAACGCTTTGAGGTAATATTAAACCCTCTAAACCACTTACTAAAATAGCCTTTTGCAGACTTTCTGGACTTAAGAGCACAAGGCCACTGAGAGTGTAATGTCAGAGGGTAGGTTGGTGTTTTGAGCCAAGATGATGCCAGTCTCTTGAAGGTATTTGCAACCGGATCTTTTCCTCTCTTTCCGCCTTTCTGCCTCAGGCTTTCTGTCTCATTGTGTCTGTCAGTGTGACCCAGCTAAGACTTGAAAAGTGAATCTGTGAGCTGGAACTTAATAAGCATCAATTACTGCTGAGTACGGAAGGGAACAAACAAAGCATCACACAGTGTCAAAGATTTTACTTTACCTGGTAACCTGTGCAAATGAACTCTACTCAGGTCAGCTGACAATGTATATTAACTGAGTATCCCTCGCTTCATTTGTTCAGTTAAATCATCCAAAAACTGACCTTTTTGTGCTTTAAACATAAGGAATGTGACTTTCATTATTTGTCCTCGTTCTTTTATATCAAACTACTAACATTGTTACTTGTTTTTAGCAAAGGTAGAGATAAATATGAAAGCAAACAAAAGGGAAAAAACACCTCACATAGGAGGTATAAGGGGTTTTTATGTGTGCAAAAACTACTTTTTCATTGATTTCTCCACCTCTTGCTTTTCTTTATTTGTGTTACTCTTCGATGCAGTAATTTGTTTCAGACATATGTGATCTCTGACTTCCTTTCCTGTTTAGTCTTTTTTCTCGTCTTGCATTTTTTTTCACCGGCTGAAAAATTTCCATTGAGCAAAAACAGTTATCGGGCTGTTACAGGTTGAGACTTATTTCTAGGAACAAA
>NC_051438.1:18520246-18542762 GCF_001649575.2 Kryptolebias marmoratus | reverse complement strand
CCCCCCCCCCCCCCCCCCCCCAGAGATGAGCTGACGCTTGCAGGAGCGCAGAACGGGAGGTAGGAACAGAGAGACAGAGAGAGAGAGAGAATAAAGAGAAGGAAGATTTAAGGAAATAGTTTAAAAAAAGGGAGAGATGGTGGAATGTTAGCCTACATGTCAACATAAAAATAAAAAATTAAATTTCACATCATCACAAAGGAAACAACACCAAATTGCAGAAGGGTACACTGGATATTTATATAAAGGTTATTTTTAATTTGTAACCAAACTCAGATATCCCTTTTTGCCCCCATTTTAGAGAGGCTTAGTATAAACTTTAATATTGCATAAACAACATTTAGAAGTAGAGCAATAAACAATCAACTTTATCCAGAATAATCATATGATTAGATACAGACTGTTGTAAACAGCTGCTGAATAGTACGCCTTTGTTCTTGGAGTCATAAGACAGGCAGCCAATGTGTGACTCAGTGTGATCAAACGTAACAATCAACTTGTACTTTATCGTTCCTCTTTTATTTCGCTCACATAACATATTACATTTGCCATGGCCTAAACTGAGACTTCTTTAAAAACATATTTGAACAAATATTACAAAACAAAGACTTTCACTCTTTGCACAGTGTTTTGAAGAAAGCCATGGAGGCCTTGGAAAAAAAATAAGGGTAAAGGGAGACGGACAGGCTTGTCTGTCTGTCATGTTTTATTACAGCCGGGTATTTGTCTTGGGGAGGGGGGAGGGGGGGCATGCAAGCCAAAAGCTTCTGCTCCTGAAATACAACCACAGTACATTTCTACGCCTTTATGCCTTGTCATTCACACAGAAGCTGCGCACCTTTGGTATTTTTCCCTTCCTGCCAGTTTTTCTCAGCCGAAATAAAACCAACAGTGTGAGCTTGGCAGGCTTCTGACAAGATTGTTTTTAAGTATCTGAATGAAGCAGGTTGTCACTTGCAGAGGGAGGAGAAGTAGGGGGAATAAAGAAGGTGCAAGAGGCTGAAACAGCCAAATGTCAGGTTTTTACGAGGAAGGTCTTTCACGACTGAATGGAGAAGGCATGACTATTGAGGTTCAAAGCCTCCCAGCAGACAATCCAACAGTAGTTTGATGTCTGCTCACACATGACATAGCTGGACAATCACTATATGGACATGGAGTGGGGTGATGCAGAAGTAGGTTAGGTTTCACTTTGTATTCAACTTGTTACAGATATGGTGTGTTGATTTTATGGTCTCAGGACACTTACCTTGGATTGCTCAAGCAAAGCCAAGGGCTTCAGTCTGCTACTTGTGTTCTTTATTCTCGACTTCTGTTGAAAGGAAGCACAAAAACAGGATGGGGGTTCAATTGTTGGACTTTTATTCCGAGTTTAACATGCCATGTTTCAGTCCGGCAGTTCCTCACAAGTCAGTCTTGCATGAATATGTGTGTCTCCGCATAGCACACAAAATCAAAAATACATTTGGATTTACTCGTGACATTTTGGTGTGTACACACAACAGGTCTTTCATCACCAGAGTTTTCAGAGGGTCTGTAATCGTTAACCAACTACTGGTAGCAATATTTACCCCTTTCAGGCATCTTGCAAGAACTCCCTTTAAGTAAATAAATCTAAATACCTGCAAGGTGTGGCCCTTACTTTCGCAAAAAAGAAAAGGGCGGAGATGGGCTTGTTTACTTTAGCTGCACAGAATCAAAGTTTGAAATTAGAGGCTAAATAGAAGCAAATCTAGTTTTAAAGGAAATGCACTGCTGTATGTGCTCGTGCACTTTTCATTTCTGTTTTTCAGATTATAACTAGTTCAGATTATAACTTTGTGAAGTATAAAACCACCGAGTGCCAGCACACAAAAGCCCAGTGTAGTAATAAAAGTTTGTTGTTGCGATTGTATTCGGCGTTTAGAGTGTCAGTCTGCATGCCAAGTCACTCTTACTTCAACCCGCTGTAACTGGCCCAACTTCTTAAAGGTCTTACAAGGATTATTGTGTCAACCTAGTGGTGTATTGTGAAACAAAGCCTTCTTTTTGTCAGTCAGAGTACAAACAGAACCAGACTTGATGTGTGTGTAGAAAGGCATCTGCCAGTGGGAACATGTCCATCTGAGAAATTCGCTCCAACCCCATCATTAACTTCTATCCTGCACAATGCCCCGTGTTAAATAAGCTGGAGTGTTCATTACTTTGGTAAAGGGTATGCCAAATAACAGTGTTAGTGAGATAATAAATATTTCTATTCAGTCACAGTCTGTCATTATATAGTAAATTGGAGAGAGAATGAGTAAAACTGTTGCTTAAAACCAACAGTGATGCAAAGAGCTTGAAGTATTTTCCTTTAAAAAAATGCATCGACTGCCCTTTTGAATGATTCTCATAATGGAATAGCTTAGATAAATGCCAGCCAGTACGTGGTTGTCATTATGCGTGTGTGGGTAGACCTATAACTACAGCAGCTGTGTACACTTTCCAGATGATACTCTTGTCACAGAGATGCGTTAATCAGACCTCCATGTCAGGACTCATTCAGGTAACATCCGACTCACATCTTTTAAAGGTACGAGTAGCAATCTAAATGTAAAATCTGTCCGGGTCATTGGTTCCCAAAGCAAAGCTAGTTAAACAGCAGGTGAGGTCTAAAATGATAACATTTTCCTGTGTGTAAGAATGTATTTAAATATTTCTCCACAGTAGTCATATCAGATTAAATAAAGGATAAGATATAAGCTGCTCCACCCTTTGCATCTTTGTGACACACCTCACATGACCGCATATGAAGCAAATAAGAACTCTGTTCACCTAGAAATACTGCACCAATTTCAACAAAACAGATCATGTAGCTTTGCTTCTGTGACTTGCTTGCAGAGTTAGCAGCTTACTGCACAACCCCACCCAGGCCTCCAGTCAAACACATTCCTTGATAGAGCTGTCAGGCCAGCTGGAAGGGAGCCCAGCCTCTCCCTACAGTGACTAACCCCGAAGAAATGTCCTCTTTCTCTCACACACTCACTGAATCGCCCACCCTGTACCCTACTTGAGTGTCTGCGCCCGTACAGCCAGTCAACAACACCTCCAGGTTCCGCTCAAACGCGCAACAGCGCCACATTCAGTCAGACGCCGACATGCGAAGGCCCCGCGAAACACGGTCTTTAAGCAACGACGCAGAAGCTAAACTGAATTCATTGAAATGACTGTGACAGTCATGTCACATGGTCTACCTGTGGATGTTCACTGATGCAACAAGCAACCCTCACTGCTTTCAGTTTAATTTATTTTTCCACCCAACTGCCAAACACCTGGGGGGCACATACCTGTTTAGCTGTCATAACTTTTTACTGAAGTAGGTCACAGCGCACTGGAAACGTATAAGTGGTTGAAGTTTGTCTACCGAGTTGATTGCCAAATCTAATCAATTTGCTGTGCAAGAAAAAAAGGAGCAGTGTGACAAAGGTTGCATTTCACCCCTAAGTATATTAAGCACAGCGGTTCTGGCAAATGAATAAATTTGATTATGATCGCACAAATGAGACCTCTGTGCACCGAGTCACAGAAGTAACGAGGAGCGGGAGCAAAATCCGTCTTGTTGGTGAAACAGAAAAGACTCCCTGTTCTTCTCACTGCATTGTAGTTTGACACGGCAAGTAAAACAAACACCAAAAGAGATACACCAGGCCTCACCCTTCAGTCCTCCCTCAAAGAAGCAGATAGGCCATAAATGTATGACGCATATGAAAGGAATGAGCATCAAAACAAATTGTTCCTTTCTGCTCTCAATGTTCGCATAACCCTGAACGAAACCACAAGTCCTGTATAAGACCAAAGCCTGCCCGCTGACGCCGGCTTGGCCGACTGCTGATTAAACCATTGTGAGTTTGGCAGGAGTTAGGCAACAAATGGAAAAAATGAAGAAAAGTTCTTTTTTTTTAAGATCACAAACAAGCCCATCCAGCACTGAAAGCACATTGCAACTCAGACTTAAGTCGTTCGGCATATTTTCCAAACGCTAACTAAAGGTTTCTATATTATATGAAAAGGTACAGGATAACACACGGCAGTCTTTACTACTTTGTTGTCTATTATACACCTTGACATCTAAGAGAGGAAAATCTTATTTAGCAAAGGTTCACTCACTTTTCTGTGTGCATAGACTTTTGAAGAAGCTTTGCTTTTCTTACGAAATGCAACACAAACTGTCATTGGCACCGAACATAATAGTAACGTTTTGGAAAGAAACCCCACTTTGGCTCTTTTATTCCGAAATGAGAAGTGATCCTGGGCTCAAGCCAGCAGATCATTTCAGAGCCAAAAATGTTGAGCAATGAATAAAAGTCATAAATATTGGAAAGACCATACTTTTTTCTATTCTTTTTTATTCTAAAGTTGCTTATTTGAACTGACATAACTAGTTTAAAAAAGGAGATGGATATATATATATATATATATATATATATACATATATATATATGATAAGGCATTTTCTGATAGTATTATCAAACCTATATAGGTACAACCTGTAACTGCTCAGCCACAATGTATTTTTTGGGGGCAATTTTTGTTTCCTGCATTGGCTGTTTAAGGTAGAACAATTGTAAATCCATTTATGGAAAAGGTAACAAAATGATTTCAAGTAGGTCAGAACAGCAACAGAATAAATGTAAATAGATATAAAACTTGTTTAGCTGCAGAACATACTGCTTAAGCAGTCCAGAGGGATGTGTATTTAGATTTAAAGCCCACCAGAGTAGCACAGATTTGTTTAAAGGCAAGTGAGCATGTTTAGCGCTGAGGGTGCCAACCTTGAGTATCTTGCGTCAGATAAAGAAAACCTAAACACAGCTGAATGTGTTTCCAAATTTGCATTCCAGGTCTTGTTGCCTGACATTTTGGGGACCCTCATTCCAAATAGTTTTGGAAACAGATGTTGTGTGTCATTCCTTGGTTGGGGCAACATGACAGGTCAGAGAGTGAAAGCCAGGTAGATTTTGCTGCACTACAGCAAAAGTTCCACAAGATTTATTGTTTTTGGGTGGTTCACGTTGCAGATGTTTGGAAGCGCAATGGTGTAAGTTATTGGCTTATCAGGGGAGAAAAAAAGATTCACACCCATGTTGAGTTTTGAGCTCACTAAAGCCCCAGCCAAACACAAAGCTACTGTAACCAAGTCTGAATTGCATGCACATGCATGGGTGTGACTGGGTTTGGTGTTATGTGTGACCCGTGCTGGCTGTCTCATCGTAACTCTTAAAAAAGCTATTTTTCAACAACGAGGCAAGCAACAGTAATGATAAGGGTATCCACAGAGTACATACTGAAACATTCCAAGCCAGCGCTGGATGAGTGGAAAGGGAGTGGCTGCTTTTGGATTGCCTCGAAGAACTACATCTAAAATTGAACACTATGATGAAATGTTTATTTGCACCAGAGGGGGAACTACACTTTACTCGGTCAATTAAGTGTAACTGCGAGTCTGCTGGAGTTTCAGGATGTTCAAAAGCACGGCCTCTGCTTTAAACAAATGCTAGTTGCGCAACAAACGAACCATAGTGTGACTTCGGTTCATTCTCTCTCCTTCTCTGTCTCTTTCATCTTATTCAACACATCCACTGCCCCTCATGTTGTCAACCCACTCTGTCCCTTTTTTCTAACCACCAACCCAACCAACCCGCGAGGAAATGGCAAAGGAAGTGTGCTTGAGACCCGTTTCCTTACATTTCACTCTTGCACATACAAGCAGCACCGCTTTACTTGTTCCTGCTGTCAGTCAACGACATCTCAGCGAAGTACGCAGCTTGGTATGGTTTAGTGTGTTGATAAAAACTTTAAGCCAGCTTAAGACACCAAACGGTCATATAAGGCATGACCTTCCCAACAGCCCTCTTAAGATGCTGTTTGTCACATGGATGGCAAGTGCAGTCAAATCAATCACCATAGTAGCTAAGCTATATTTAACCAATAAAGATTCTTGACAAATCTGCTGTCCAGTTTTTGGAATTCCAAGCGGGTTACATTAGTTAAAGTCCCAGCATAATGTAGGCTCTGTGCTGCAGCACAGACAGTGAGCTTATTTAGACAAACAGTTTCTGCCCTGGGCCAAACTGAGGCCCTGTTAACGGACAAGTATTTCAGCTTCTGACAGTCAAGAACAAACTTCTTCCCAGCGTAGACATTTAGGTTTGCTTGTTTTTCCTCTGGGTGTTTTTGAGCCCACACCATCCAGGTTTTTGATATCTGCATTGTAATTAACTTTATAAAGGAATTTTAAAAGTAAAACTACAGTATAACTCAGGCCAGCTTCTCGAGTACCTTTTAGTTCTGTGACAATTTGCCCCTTTGAGCAATCTTTGTCACCATCAATCACCTTGACAAGAGCAATTTGAGACATGCCACACATTTACAGCTGCAGGGGACTAAACGTTGGTTAAGTGTGCGCAGTAAAAAACACTGTACAGAGCTACGCTGAAAGCAGCACAGACTTCTGGGTGTGGCAGAGGGGAGCTGTGAAGGACAGGCGAAACGGTGAAATTTACCTTTCAGCTGATGTTCAAACAAAGGATTACGCCTGTTCCCTTTTTTAACCTTCATTTTCCACAACTTGAACACGTGCTTTATACACCAAGCACAGACAGAAATTAATGTTTTAATACGTGAAACAGATGTCTTAAATATAGCATAGCTCAAAAACTTCTCTGACTTTTCCATTTCTGAAGTGCGTTATTCGTGTTTCTCCAAAAAGTGCTAAGTCTTTGCTCCCCTCTCCAGCCCCAAACCTGGTTTCAATTAGCTTGTCTTTCCAAACCACTACATTCCATAACTCCCCTCCTCACCCCAGTCCCGCCCATCCCCCTCCCTCCCGAACGCGCTCTCTGACTCTCTTTCCCCGTCTTCCTCCCATCCTTTTTCCCCCCACACACCCTGGCACGAAGCCCGGGTTAAGAAACCCAAGGTAAAAGGGAGAGATCGTTCCCTGTTTAAAACATAAATTATCAAATATTTACATACGTCACAGTCAAAAAGCCTTGATACTTTTAAAGTTTTTATGAAGGAAAACTAAATATGTTGTTGGTAAAAGGAAAGCTCCACTGCATGAGACAGTTTCAGGAACCTTAATAGACGCGTCTCACATTTCACTCAAGTGTTTTGCATTTTAAATTACCATAAATGAGATTTGTTTAGGTTACACAACACTCTGACTTGGCAGAAAATGTTAGGATACCAATCCTTTTTTTTTTTTTTACTTTTGAAAGTACTAAGGGACCCACTGAGACAACTGTCTGTGGTGTGAGGGATTTTGTTCCCTTTTTTATTTTATTATTTTCCTGGCTGTAAAGGGTGTGCCTCTCCGAGGAGACAGCAAAGCAAGAAGGGAGGGACGGAAAAAAAAATAAAAAAAAATAGAAGAAGTAGGGGAAGGGAGGTGCGGGAGAGGGATCCACACCCAAACTTGTTGCTGCAGTCCCGCACAGGGAAGTACCTTCACTTTTTCAACTTCTAGCCCCAACAAAAGGTGGTAAACTGATAAGAAAAGTACATCATCCATAGCATCGACGCACACAGTCAGCCTCTTGTTTTTCTGCCGGCACTTCATTCCAACTTCCAGCTGCATTTTTTCCCCTCCCTCTCTCTCTCTCTTTTTCTCTCTCTCTCAAAGAAAAAGGAAAAAAAAAAGTTTTTTTCCCCCAGAAGACTAGATTAATAAGTATGCAGAAGACATCTAATTTGCACATGAGTCACATCACTCCATAAATATAATGCTTATATGTACATGTATAATGTTTCCTCTTGTTTCTGAAGTCATGGCTTAAACGGCTTGAATCCATTTCGAAAAAGCTGATTTCACACTTGTGTTTGTGTTTTACAGCCACCGACAAAGATAAAAGTGAAGTGCGCAACTCCAGTGAAGCCTTGTGCATTCATGTGGCTCCAGGTACACACCCACTTCTCGTGTCCTGCTCTGTGCTCAGTGTTTTTAGGTCTGCGTTGAGCTACGCACAAAACTTAGTGCCACCTTAAACAACAGAAACACGCTAACAACAACGGAAGCTTGACTTCCCTTTGGAAGAACCGCAGGACATCACAGCAGATAAGCACATGGACTGAAGTAGGACGGCATCGTTTGTAATCTTACAACGCACATTCAGAAGTGCTTCCTGACAGAATAAATGAAAAAAGAAAAACCTTTATCAGTTTTTAAAACTCTCTCGTAGTTGTCAAGCAGGATTCGCTCGTTTGCGGCACACATGAGAATTAGGCAAACGCAGTTGGCAAAGTTCCGCAGTTCAGAAAAAAGAAACCACTTTCGCTTAATCAGATAAAAAAGAAAACCGTGCATCCTTTACCTGTGCGCAGTCTTTGCGCCCAAGAAGCCTCACACCGACTTGAGCATCCTTGGAAACGTGTCTTCTTCCCTTCACCCCAGCCCAAGAAGAGCACTTTCACACTGTCACAAGTTTGCAGTCTGTCAGGACTCTGTTGCTGTTTTCCTATTTCTCTATCAACCAGATTTCCAGGGCGTTTTCTCTTCCCCCCCCCCCCNAACCATTTTTAAAAATAAAAAGCAGTTCATACTGACTGAAAATCCATTAGCTCGTTTGTATCCTCGTGTTAACTTCCTCCTCCTCCTCCTTTTGCCCTCCCTCTTTTTGCTCAGAGTTGACTTTAAGCCTTTCTTTTTTTCTTTTTTCTGTGTGGCTTCTCCTCTGGGCTAAGCAGAGTGGTTGGACAGGGAGCTGGGTAGGGCTCCTGGTTCTCGGAGGGAGGGGACTACAAGGGAGGGGACCCTGTGTGAGGGAGTGGTCCTCACCACTGGGACCACCCACTGCTCCACATACAGGGCTGCGACGGCCCACGACTCGAAAGAGTACGCTCCACTTTAAAGGAGAAAATGTTTACAGCTCGGTAACTGCATTTGGAGCCGACAGGTTAACTGTAGTTTGTGATTAAAAAACATTTTCCCCCACAATCGTACACAAAGCAAAGTCCTTATTCACAACTGTAAAACTGTAAATACGATTTGAATCAGTTTAGTTTTAGGTTCACATGTCAGAGTGACTCTGAAGTACGCAGAGTAACACACCACACAGTGAGTATTATATGACAGATAAAGGCACAAACATGTTATTAAGGCATTTAAATCACTGCACACAAACTGATACAAGGTTATCATTACCTAAATGATTCATGAAGGAGGCCTTTTCTTTCAAACTAAAACAATGTCTCTGTTTACAGGAGAAGTCTTACAAAAGGTAACAATGCCACCCCGAACTACCAAATATCAAAACTTAGGCATTTTTTATCCTAATTCATTCTCTTTTGGATTTTAAAACGTGTCCAGCACATTGCTGGTTGTTCTGTCTGTTTCCAGTTGCAGAAAACATTCGTTCCAGTGGTTGTCTGTAAGACTTGTTAATTGTTTTGTAACATTCGGTGTGAAATTGAGCGTTTATTATCTCGATTATATCAATGCTTCTCCTTCACCAGCTCACCGGTATTTCAGGTATTTAAAAAGTATTTTTAGTTTTCTTTTCCCACAAACACTAATTCAGGATATATATATATATATATATATATATACATACCTTAAAACTGCCTGAATCATTATTAACAAATAATAAAAATAACTACCAGTACATGAAATCTTCAGAAATGTGCAGCAGTAAAAGAAGCTGTTGTATGACGCAAGTAACTTCTTAAGAATGACGCTGGCTGGTGGCCTCGGAATCACTCTGCCTGGAGTTACGGCGACGGTTAGGGCCAACAGCTTGTTCATAAATTAAAACGTATCATGAAAGGAATTCAGTGATCACTCGGTAACAAGATGGCGCATCTAATCCTCTCTGTTGTTGTTGTGACCTGCAGCCATGTCAGATGACCGACAGTGCCCTCTTTTCTCCAACACCGTGCAGCATTTTGCATTCCTTTAGGCTGCTTTTTAAAAACAGTCAAGTAAATATATTAATACTGTTCATTTAAGATAAGATTTGATACAGTTTGCTTATATTCTTTAATATTAGAGCTTGTCACATTTGTGTTAGTGTTTGTTTATGTTCCTGTTTGCGGACTACAGGTTTTTAAAATATCTTTCCTCCCACAATTTGTCAATCATCTTTTGGTTTTGGTTTGTTTTAAGTTGCTGCACTTGAGTTATTCTGGTAGTGAGTCACCGTGTGCGCCGATGTAGTTGTTAATGTCACGTTTTGTTTTACCATGTTTATGTACTTTTGTGTCGTACCCGACGCCCCGCACTTCCTCGCGGCTCGCATCGTTTTCCGACATCTTTAAAACAACTTGTTTGCCTTTCTGCCCCGCGTCACGCCCATGTTCATTGAGATTGCACAGCAAACAACACGGCGAGGAACAGGAGTCGAGGAAGCGGCCGCGCCGCTTTGTGGGGAACGAACAGGGTGTGGCGTGCGCGCTCGTACGTGTGCTTCACTTCTGCAGCTTCTTGCCGCTCCTGGAAGGAGACAGCTCAGGGTTCGCTTTGTCCCCACAAAAAAAAAAGAAAGAAAGCGGGCTGCGGCGCTGCCACGACAAAGAAAAGCCATTGTTGGTGCGTGCAGGTGTGTGGTTGTGTTCCTGCACGCACACCGAGATAAATGTGGAGGAGTAATTCCAACCATGTGGAGTATGAGCAGAGTTCGTACGGAACTCCTGGGATTCGAGATGCTTCCACAGTGTTTGGACTGTGGCTGTGTTTTAAATAAAACAGTTTGAGGGTAAAAAAGGCCCCAAAAAGTCCAAACATAACACACTACTGGTAGACTAAGGCTGATTTGCTGTGGAGGCCATTTTGAATTGGGGTAACTCCAAACGTTAATCAGCTGTAGAGGTACACCAAGTGATTGTTTTCGGAATGTTTCCTTAACCCTCTCAGGCTCAAATTAAGTTTTAGTAACAGGAAAAATCAGATATGTTGTTGCAACGCCTGCCTTGAGAGGGTTAAAGTCTGCTCAGGTTGTTCATGAGATATTTTGCTAACAGTACAGACAAGTAAACAAACTCACAGACGCAAGCAACAACTTTACTGCCTTCACCTTGGGCTTACAGTGAGCAAGGACAGACAACATGGAGACATCTATTATGATCGCACTTTTTGACAACCATTAAATTTCTAACTGGAGGATGTCTTCTGGAATGACCTGTTAGCACACGTGTGTGCTCAGCACGTTGCAGGTTTGCTGGTTTTTGTTTTTTTTGCCTCTGAGGCAAGGCTCTTGTTGCTTTGAAGAAGCGTTTCGGCTTACAGCGAACGCTGCTTTCAGTGGGACAACTCGTATGATGTGTCCACATGTGAGCAGCAGGATTCCCGTCCAGGCTGTTTAGGCATTTAACAAGTTTTCAGCAGGAGTTGAAAGGTTATAGCCCCGTAACAACCCAAGAATCCAAAGCAGGTTAAAGGAGGAGCCAACAAAAAAAAAGAAAAAAAAGGAAAAGGCAGCAGAGGATAAACAACTTCGACACAATGAGTACGTACGCGACAAAGTTGCACTTTTTTTATGGCACGAGAGCGCTTTGCATATCTTTTACAAACTGGTTCCCCCCCTCGGTCCGTCCCTGCTTTGTAGGTACTCCGGTTGAATACAAGGATATATGGGAATGGGTGTGTTTCCTGGCCATAGGTGTGTCAGTTAGTGTGAACGAGCGCAAACAGCTTGGCTCAGACACAGGATGAGTCACAGCCCAGGACTACAATGAAAACAGGGCAGCTCAGACGGCAAGGGAGACCAAGATCAGAGGATTAAACGGGCACGGACGGTTAGATGTATGATCGCACGGCCGCGTGATCGACGTGTCCCCGGAGGATACAGGAAGTGGCGCGACGCTGGACTGTAAAAAAACAAATAAATAAACAATACAGCTACAAAATTGCAACTTATAACCCGATCAAAACAACACCTGGAAGTGATGACAGCTTGGATTTATTCGGATCTTCTGAAGCAACTGTTTGGCATTGCTCAGAGGCGCAACACCCAAATGGGTGTGAGGCGCACACTGGGTTGTGCAATACAGGTTTAATCAGACACAAAGAACAGATCAAATTGTCTTCAAACCCCATTCCAGCTTTTTACCAAAAGAATTATGAGTTGTTGATTATTAAAGACAGTCGAGGCGAGTTTCGAACGGGCTAAAAGAGACGAAAAACAAACTCTTCGTAGAAGTGAGTTTGTGTGTTATAGTTATAAAATGTCATGATCTTCAAATAAAATTATTTCCAGACAATGCGAGCTGTGTGGGGAAAAAGGCTTTTTGTATGAGTCACTGAGATAATTTGGAAGAATAGAACAGTTTATTCCAAACACAGTAAAGAAGGTAACTCAATGCTTGCTCTTCTTTTTTCTTTATCACTTGTTTTCTCTTCGTATTTTTTTGCTACAAGTACCATATATGAGGGGTTTTTTTTTATTTCTTTTGGTCTGCTGTCATTAAAGGCACCAGGCCAAAATCCTGCTGTAATTGCATGTAAGTGTACATGTTATTACAGCGGGATTGTGTGACTGCATGGATGTGCACACGCACGTGTTTACTCATCTGTCTGTTTGCAGCATCGGAATGAAACTTCGAAAAAGGCAAATTTAAACCCGACTCAAGTTCCGGAGTCAGCGAGATTCAAGATGGCCGCCACAGCTAACATGAAACAGTTAGAACTCAGTCAATTTTTACAAAAATTGAGCAAAAACTTGGTGTGGCAGAAGCTGAGTCATTCCAGTCGGATTCTCCAACAAACTTGTGCAACATGTTGAAAGCGTCAGCGTGCAGGGCGGCGAGTAATGCATTCCTTCGAGAAATGTTAGTTTACTCTAAAAGCACATTACTGCAACTTATGCATCTGCACGTCTCACATTTTAAAAGCAGCGATTTCACATTTACCTAGGACTAAATGAAGGAACGAAAACTATTTGCAGGAATCTGCAGCCGTAGTTCAGATAAACCCACTCAAAGACAACGAGGAATTTAAAGCTCGCACTGAAGCTGCTCGTGTTTGCTTTATCTAAAATTCTGGTCAAATTTTCCAAAACATAATAGTCACATTTCCATGCACGAACCTGCTTAGATCTTTGTCAAAAGCAGAAAAATTCAAACACACACAAACCCAGAGGTTCTCCAAGCTTTATTGGATTTTAGTTCCACTCGGTGCGACGTTGTTTATTTGGTGTCAAGTGTTTATCTAGTCGGTGCTGAAGACACAGGCTTATAAACGCTGTCAAAGAGCCATTGTCAGGGCTGAAGAATGTCAGAGGAAAGGGTTTTTGATGAATGAATGCACTGTTGTGGAAAAAGACGAGGCAAAGTGAAGCAGCACGAATGGTGACCGATCTGTGGACTCAAAAGGCCTTTTTCAGAGTAAATATTACAAGATGTCATTTCCAGACTTCAAACCTAGTTGTTCTAAATAACCTTTTGTAAATAATAAATGATACTAAATGTTCACATTTATTTCCACCATGATAAAACGGTGCAATAACTAACAGACTGCTGTCAGCTCCCCTTTAAATTCACAGATTATGCATAATGAGACTTTTTTTTTTTAATTTTCTGTTTAAAACTAAAACAAAAGCAGAACTGATTAGACTGGATTGCTCAAAGTGAAATGTTCTTTCTTGTTTTTCAGTATTAGTCTAAACATTTAGAATGGGTTTCTGGCAAATAAATACCACAACTTGTAGCCGATTCAACCGCAGCGCAGAAATATTTTATCCAAATGTCTGCGGTACACGGAGCAGGAAAAGCTGTAATCTAAAATCACCTTTTTAATTATGAGCTTTTAGTAAGTAAATTACATCAGCTTTAAAATGCATTTCAGAGGAAGAAATGTTTGTTTACTCTATTTTTTTTCTCTCTACTGCAGTGTTGCAACATTTTTCTCTAATAAACCATGAATCTTATCTCTACTAGCTGCAGCAAAGATAGCAGCTACTCTTTTTTTTCCAGATGCAAAACAAGAGTTTTGAAAAAAAAAAGCCAAAGTCACAAAACTTGAAAAAGGAAAGTTTTGTTTTAGTTTGATTAACATTGGAGATATTTGTCAAAAGTTGAAGCATCCAGTGAGCTGTGATGGTATATTTATATCTAGGCAGTGCCAGATAATTTGAAGTGAAACTCTCTTACTTCAAATTATCTTAGTTGTGTGACAGTGTCAGTCTGTCGCATTTCCTTACGGCTCTTATTAGTATATTAAGCACTTTAAAATGTCTCTTTATCTTAAAACAAAAATGATTTAATTTGGACATTTACTGGGCAAGAGGGGCATCCAGTCAGAGGATTCATCTGTCATCATTAAAATGAAAAAAAAAGTATGATTGCTGTCATATCAATCATTTCAAGCAATCAATCATTTCCAGAATCAGTGAATATGCGTACTTCCTGTTCAAACAGATAGGGGAGATGTGCGAGGTGATGCAGCAACAAAGCGAAGCCTCGTCTCAGATTGCACAAACCGAGCTGATCACGCTCACATGAGCGAGCCTTCTGCTTTTCTCACTGTTTGTCACCAACGTAATGTTTGTATTTATAGTCCTCATTTTCCATAGAGCACATAATGCGTTTCACATACATGCATTGCATATTTAGTTTTCCTGATCTGACATAAAACTGCACCAAAAGGAAAAGGAAAAGTAGAGCCCCCACGCTTCTTCTTCTTTTATGGCAAGCACCAAAAACCCAAACTAAAAACTGTGAAAGTCAGCTGCACCACGTAATCTGTTAATTTGCATGTTTTGCTCTACATGTAGGCTTAAAAATGTCTCAGAGCTGTACTTTGAGTCCAAATACAAAGTGATAAATCATGGAAGAACAAAACCGGCTTCATCAGTCAGCCTCTTGTTTTCCTGCCACGCCCATCTTCACCTGATCCTAGTTGTTATCACTCACCTGTGCCCACTTCCCCTAATTACCCTCTGTTTTTGAAACCCGGTCATCTCCTCCACTCACTGCTGGTTCGTTGTCGCTTCCTGCGCTGTCTGATTGTCCCTCTCATCTTGTGTCTCAGTTTTGGATTTTGTATGTTTGGTTATGCTGCCACGTCAGCGTTTTGTTTTTGATTATCTTTTATTTTATTTAATAAATTAGTTTCTTTTTGAGAGCTGAGTCTGTGCTCTGGGTTCGCCTCCTTTTCCACCCGACATGACGCAGATGCAAGATGTTGCATAAAAATATCCATCCAAAGCAGAAATCCTTCTCTACATACTAACCAGAAGCATTTAATGCAAACCTCCTCCAAGGTCATTAAAAAAAAGTTTAATCCAGATCATCAACAAAGTTTATTCAACTGGTTCTTGTAACAACATTTCCTCATGACTTTATCCAACTCTGTACATTTAGTTTTTAAGTAATCTTCCAACAGACAAACAAACCAGCACCACTGAAACCATAACCTCCCCGGCGGAGGTGAAGATTGTGGTTCATTCAACAAAAAAAACCCAGAAAAACCTTTGATGTGAAAACAATATGCTTAAGAGTAAGATCTGCCCACACACTCAGACATAAAGGCTTGTCTCCTTCTCCTGTGTGCCGTTCCCAGACCCGTTGCTGCTTGCTCCCTTTAAACAGAACGCTTTCATTTGAGCGCTGAAACAAAAAACCTGAGTTGCGTACGAACCGTGGCCACGCAGCCACTGTGCAGCCGGCGTACACGGCGTTTGCATCTGGGCAGATTGTAATCTGTCAAATGACAGCAGGCAGGTTTTTCCATCATTAAAAAAAATAAAAAAAACAAATACTGCATGTGACATAACCAGTCATCAACAGAAAGCCGTTTTGCTGATGGATCGGCCCTGAAATAGACTGCATCTTATGTCCTACTACGTCTTATTCTTTGAGGTATTTGTACATGTGTTGCCTCACCACATGTCACTGCTGTGCAACATCTGTTCAGTACCATCAGAGGCCAACTCTGTTTCGTTTTTCAAGAACACGCTTTGCTGATTCTGGTTGTTCGATTTGTGTTGATTTATTTGCCTTCTAGCTAGACTGAACTGGAATGTTTGCAACTGAATCTGACGCGGACCTGTTTTGTTTTCTGTACAGCAGTGGTCTCCAACCCTGGTCCTAGAGGGGCCTCCATCCTGCAGGTTTTACTTGTTTCTCTGCTCCAACACAGCTGATTTGAATCAATGGGTGATTAACAGGCTTCTGCAGAACAAGAAGAGGTGATTTAACCACTGAATCAGGTGTGTTGGAGCAGGGAAACAAGGAAAACATGCAGGATAGTGACCCTCAGGGACCAGGATTGGAGACCCCTGGTTTACAGCATCCGGAGATGACTTTCTCTTGAATATACCTGAAACCTGTTTCAATTCAAATTTAAACCTGAAGTCTAAGTCATCGAAACAAGTTCTGAACACAGTAAATTTGCTCAGAGTTTGTGTTGGGGATGACTCTTGGCGACTCTCGCACCGTTTAGCTCAGTGTCTGTAAAACTGTCTGATTTGCGGCCGCGTCGATTAGCTGTGGCGGTCATTTTGCATCGAGTTGATTTAAGAAGTTAATCACTTGCAGATGTCCAGTGATGACTTTCTGGGAGTTTCATTCAAATCCATCCAGTGGTTGATGAGATATTTGGCAAACAGACAGACAGGCAATGAAACACACATATTCTCTCCTCTTATGGCAGCGGGCGTTAATTATATATTTAATCCCTTCTTCATTTGTATTTGTTCTCTCCTTTATCATGCGCAGCTTCACGGTAATCGTGTGCGTCTGTTCTTTAGTGTAAAATGGGTTTTTAAAGTGTTTTCTCTAAACAAAAAGTCATGCTTCGTTTCGTCTTAAGAGGCCGGTAAAGCCAGAAGTAAGCAACCCACCGACATGCTGATTCTGTGTGGGTTCGTTACACTATCGGCTCTGTCGAAGGTGTCATTTTATATCACTAAAAATACAACTCTCTTCCTGTTCAGAAGAAACAGCTCTAAAGGCAGAACACGTACCTGCAAAGGGTTATTCTTACCCAGCTCACTCTAATCCAGGCAGCGCTCGAAATTCTAGTTCCCTTTTACTATTCAAATTGTTTCCAGAGATATTCAAAGTCAGCCGAGCAAGTAGAAATCACAGCCGTTTTTCATCAATATATATATCTATATATGTTTTGGTAAAACTGGGACCAGTGAGGTTGAAAATTCAACTGATTTCCTGATCTGACTCATCCTTCGACCTGCGTTTCATTCCGTACAAAGCTGCACAGGAGCCGAGAGAAAAATGAGAAAAAAAGAAAAACTGCGCAGGCCGCCAGTCTATCACAGGGCTCCAATTTCAGTTCGCTTAATGTGATTAGCACTAATAACTGGAGTTTCCTCATCATCTTGCCAAATTGGGTTGATGGTGGAATGTAACCCCGAGTTATCGTGTCCCATGATCGTCGTCACATCGTGGAAAACATGTTTTTGTAACTTGTTTTTGATAAATATCAACTCCGTGCATCATTTGCCGGGCTGCATACAGCAAATGACCACGTATGGGATTTGTGTCTGAGCCCGGCTCTGCAGGCCTGTGAGTAAGCAGACCACAGGCTGGAGCTTGTCAAAACAAAGTGGACCTAAAGTAACCACCGAGAGCACAGGGTATCCATGGTGAGATTACAACTACAAAGCAACCCCGGGCTGCTAATGACAGCGTGCAGTACTTAAGATACACTATCTCGCAACACACGGGTCACACGGCCTGATATTTGTCATTGCCATAGTAACCCATCATTGTTTATCTTGAGGAATTCCCCACGGAGCCCCCCCCCACACACACACACACATAGCCGTACACACATATCCTGCGAACACATGAGCATATGCTCATGACTCAGAGAGGCAGGCTGCTCCGTTTGAACAGAAAAGAATGTGACCGAAAAAAAAAAAAAACGGGAATGAGGTGCAGATTGCGCTGTGGTTTCCACTTCAACTTGCGAGTGAGTCACGAACGCCAGGAAGGAACCAAAAGAGAGACTATTCTGGGATGGCTGCTATGGCAACATAATAAGCAAGAGGGCACGAATGTTTCCATAGCAATGCCCCGTGTGTGTAAGGATAAATATCACGTGCCTCGGAGCGGTTTAGAACACAGTAAAAGCAACTTTGCAGCAGAAAGCTTGAAGCCGTTTTTTTTTTTTTTGGAGAGGACGATCTGCTCCCCTTCCTGTTTTCACAATCCGTTCTGGACACTGGAAACACCATCCGCAGGTTTGATCCTGCCGTTGCAACACTGTGCAGTTAATGTACATGACGTCTTGATTACTGTTGGCCAATTGTTTTAGCGAACTTGGTCTCGTGAAACAGTGCGTCACCAACGCCTCGGGCCACGGCGTCTACACTCCGACAACGGCTCATCTTTTCTTGTTTGTTTTTTTTTTTTTCCCCCCACTTAACCTTCAAAAACAACATTATGTCCCAAATGTTTACCCAAAATATTCTTCGTGTTATAAGAAAATAAAGTATCTGACAGGAAAGACAGACAAAATGAGTGTGAAGCGTTGCTTAATATCGACGGGCCTCGAAGGTGAAAGGCGATCATTTTTTCGCCTGTCTGTGTGAGTGTGTGTGTGAAAGTGGGTATAGCTCAGTCATTTTTACAGCTATTGAGCTTCAGCTTAGTAAATGATAAATGAACTGTACTTAAATGGCATTTTTCTAGCCAACTAGGCCACTCAAAGCGCTTTACAACACAATCTGTGCCCTCATTTCCCCATGCACACACATTCATACAACACTTTACTACATGTCTGAATACATCATTCTGATTCTGATCTAATCAGTGCTTTACATCACATTCATGCACCAATGGGGCACATCAGAGGCAATGGAGGGGCTCAATGTCTTGTCCAGGGACACGTCGACATGTGACTGCATTCAACTCCCTCGTTGGAGGACGACTGCTCCAACCGCTGAGCCACAGCCGCCCCTTTTAGCCTGATGTGGTAGTAGCTGAAAGTCGTCCCCAACACATACTCTGAGCGCAGGCTGATCAGGCGAGGTCTGTTTTCAAAACGCTTGCTATTACCCGTTGGAGTCAACCTAATTCAAGATGGCCACCACAGCCAACTGACAGCCAGCTGACACAAAATATGGTGTAGTGGTAGCTGAGCATCATCCCAAATTCATACTCCGACCACTACACATAGTGTAATATTTTTGCTTGAAACTTTGGCAAAAACTGTTGGCGTCATCCATATTTATTTGTTAGCAAAATATCTTATGAACCACTGAACAGATTTAAATGAAACTCACTGGATGTACGTCTACCAATGCCTACGTGGCATCTACGAGCTACCACTGCTCATCAACAGTAGCCAACACAAAAATGGCCGGTTTTACAGAATTCGAGCTAAACTGCGGTAGTAGCCAGGAGTCATCCTTCAACACATCCGCGAGATCTCACAATACTGCACGAGGTGGTGCAGCGGGCGATGTGCGTCGCTTCAAGGAATGCTAGGTCTTTAGTTGTTTGAATGCACTTTGGTTTCACACATCACCCCCACCCCCAGAGAGAGAGTGTCCCCTTTTTTTCACGCTAGTAGCCTGTATGCCGCTGCGTTTGCGTTTGACTGTGCGATCCCGTTTCACGCTTGCAATCAATAACTGCTCTGAACTATCGAACAAAATCTGGGCCCGATAAGATGTTTCTCCATCTTGTGACCCCCCCCCACTCCACACACACACACATCTGCTGAACTTTGACAACAGCCAGATGCGTTCCTGAGTTGCACATTCCTTTCAGAGCTGTGAATGTCCCAACGCTGCAGTTAATTCTCCGGGTGGGAATGTAAGCCACCAGCAAGTCGACACATGAAGCCAGGCCGGGGTACCTGTTTGCCCAGACAGCTCATCCAGATGTGGCTGCCTCTTTCCTCACCGAGCATTGCAGCAATCCCATCAATTCAAAACCCCCCTCCGCCCCCCCGCAAGGAAGTAAGCTAAGCCAGGTGTGCTCGTACCGCTTGTGTTGTGGGAGAAAAGCTCGCGCAGTGTTGTATTAAAGACTCGGGGCACACCCAAACCACCACTGTGGAGAAATTCTGTCTTTTCTTCGAACAACTTAGCCAAATGTTTACCAACTTTGCAAAGTTGCATTCGTGTCAAGCAGAAAGTCAGTTTTTATTACAATTCTTCATCTTTTCTAAAAGACAGTAATATTGTTTTGTTTGTTTTTTTGCATTTGGTAGTAAGTTTATGGCAGAGTATTGTTACAGTGTTGCTTTAGTTGGAGAGCGGGCCCCACCTCCATTTTTTAGTAACATGAGCCAAAAGCAACTATGGGGTTTCCATGCCCCAAAGAGCAGGGGCGGTGTGTTTTTCCCTGTGCTTTTTTGCTCCTCTCTTCCCTCATGTCACGTACTTTCCCCTCCGCTCTCACAGTCACACTTCCCGGGCAGTAAAAACTTACCGGGGAGTGAAGCATTTAATAATCCCTTTTTAAATAATAATGACTACCCCAGCTGATGCGGCCACTACCTCCAGGCGCTGCACGCCCATGTTTTGCTTATTGATAGAACGCCACCTCCTCCTTCAGCTATTTCCCTCAGTAGACTCACCTTTGACCCTGTTCATTCCATTCCAGTGCTGAATTACTTTGCTGTTTCAGTGCCAGAGAAAAAAAAAAAAAAGAGCAAAAGTTTGGTTCACACCCTTTTAAATATTCTGTCTGTTGGGGAAGAAAATGGTCAAGGTCATTTTTAGCAGCCAACACCAAATATGCATTTATACCCACTTCTGTTGAGCATTCATGTCCCCTGATTGTATCTTAAATGCAACAGAGCACGTAAGGTCAAGCAGCTCCCAGATTTTGGCCGATGTTTTGCATCTCGAAATGGCTGGAAGCTCAAGGGATCCCCGTGAAGACATGCTGAGGGTGGGACTGTGGGACTGTACGTGTGTGCTTTCTGTGCCCATGTAAAGACGTTCCTCAAACCCACAGACAACAGCGGGACGCTCTTATATTTTCCGTTGACTTGTTTCCACAAAGCTCCGTGTGTGCGTGTGTGCAAGTCTAGCGGCAGTCTTGTCATTTCTTTTGGAATGTGCGACCTTAGTGTTTGCAAAACACCTCCGTTTTTTTTCCACCCTATCTAGATTTTGCATTAATTACTTACTAAGATTTGAACTTTGGCAGTGGATTTTTGAGTGACAGAAAGCTAAAAGGGGCTAACAGAATACATTTTACAGATCAACTTCCAAATCAAGAATTCAATAAACACAGTTTGTTAAAAGCAACCATTTTGTGAAAAGGTTATAAACAATTAATATCTTTGAACGACCTCAGTTTGAAGTTTAAATCTGACCTGATTAACGAGCTAACAGCGAGTCCAGGAAGTCATCTGCTCATAACAGTTTAAAACCTTTTACATCACTGATTCAGCCTTTCACTATATGGTTATTTACATAGAATCCTGGGGTTATTTGCAGGCACAAACAGCGGCAGCACATTGGGACACTTTCAGCAGGAATAGCAGATTTCTGCCAGAGTAACCATTTAATGCTAATTATGAAACAGGGTTGACTGCAGCTGTTGATGCTAAAATTTTAAACAAAGATCTTGCACAGTGAGTAGCCGTCAGAGTATATATTGTTAATAACCCTCAGCTATAGTCACATCAATTTTTAGCACAATAATAATAAAACTGGACCAATTATGGCCATTATTGTGTTCTCTGGAGTCAGTTATCTGTGGCAGCCGTTTTAAAGTGTGTTGGCTCTAAAAGGTGATAAGTTGTAGATGTACATCTAATCATTGTTTCACGAAAGTTTTATTAAAATCAGCCCAGTGGTTCGTAAGATATTTTGCTAAGAGTCAGAACTGACTTCAAATAGTTAACGGCAACATTTTAAACAAAGATCTTGCCCAATCTGTTGGCACTCATAACGTGTTGGGGCTCAGTCTCAGCTACTACCACACCAAATTTTAGAACAATATCTGTATAATTTCCCAAGTTATAGTCACTTCTGTGTTTTTTAAGGTCAGTTGGCTGTGGCGGCCATCTTGAATCAAGTTAACTCCGTAAGTTAATCAGTTGTAGACGTGCCTTAAATAATGACTTTCAGCACGTTTCATTAAAATCCGTTTAGTGGTTCGTGAGGTGCTTCGATAACAGACACGTGGTCACTCCTGCAGACACGAGCAAAGACGTCATCGTCGGCCTTTGCCTTTCGGTGGCCGGCGACAAAAATGCATGTGAGAAACACACGCGGGGACACGAGCGTCTCAACGTATCTCTAATTTTAATGTAATTTAATGTAATTTTAATGTAAAACCATTCGTAGTTTTAGGATCTATATTTAGGTTTATTTAGATGTTGATCTGCAGTATCGGACGCTCCTCTCTTTTGTGTCGTCGTTTGGTCGGCTTCCTCCCCCCTTTTCCAGATGTGCCAGATGCTCGGCACATGCATGCCATGCCTGAAGCTTCCTACTGAGGGCTGACGGCCACACAGGGTCCTTGTGTGGCAGAACAATACGGCCTCTCTCCGTCAGGCCCTCAGCAGCACTCCTCCTCGCTGCTGCAACTACTTTTAAGACCCCCCCCCCACACCACCCCCACCCCCCAC
>NC_051438.1:18474756-18520197 GCF_001649575.2 Kryptolebias marmoratus | reverse complement strand
CACCACCCCCACCCCCCACACCTCCCACCACCACCTTCCTCGTGGAAGGACGTAGAAGAATGTCCCGAGAGCAGAAGTGGAAGGAATAAGTAGCGGGTGTGTGGCCTAAAGAAAAACAAAACCAGAAAAAAAGACGGTTGGCAGAACTGAAAGAAAACAAAACAATGTTGCTGTTGGCACCAGTTTGCTTTATTGTTCTCGTTTCTTGCTGTTAAATATGAAATTACCTAATACAAAGAAAGACCAGGAAGGATACTGTATCGTTTTTGACGTTGCCTCGAGCAACGAGAAACTTTCCTGGAGATATTAATTAAAATTTCACACTCGCTGCTCGCGTTGATTTTTACGTGCGATCGCAGCGGCAGACGGGGGGGTGGGGGTTGCGACGCGGCTCTTTCAGCAATCGAAGGGTTATCCTGCTGCAACGCCGAAGGCGAAGTTGTTTGCTCAAGTTACAGCCCTCTTCCACACTGATCCACAGGATGGGTGAGTCATGTGTTCAAGGACTTGCCTTGTTGTGGGAACATTTCCATTTTCTGATTTCCATGAGGCCACGGAGCAAACTAAAATGGCCGCCCTGATTCAACACCATGGCGGGAGCGGCCTGCGCCAAAGTGGTCCTGAATCATGCTTAGTAAGTAGGAAAAAACGACCAATCTGACTCACTCGGGAGATGAGTCCTCCCTTGAGCATCGAACACGCCTGTGTGTGGAGGTCTGAATCAGACTGAAAGCCACAAAATCCACCCAAAAGCTCCTAAAGTTCAGAAATGAACCCAACCATAGATCATCCTACAGATGACAGACGCTTATTAATAAACGTGTTCACTGGATTTGTGTGTTGCTGCAGGTCATCCGTTTCACCTGCAGCCGTGCACGGCAAACAAAGAAAGCTTAAAGCGAAGTCACAAGGAGACGCCAGGAAGCAGGTGTGGGAACGGTCTGAAACAAACGATCTGAAATGTCTCATATGGTTTGTTGGGTGTGTCGAGCGCTTTGTTTGCCCGGCGTTAACTCGGACAAACATTTATACGCAGCAACGATCAGCACAAAAGAAAAAGGAAAAAAAAAAAAAAGGTTTTGGCAGTCACTCAGTCCAAGGCAGATTGGAAAACATTTCTTCTTCCTCTTAAGGGACTCTGGCTTGCAGAAGTGAGCACTGAAACAAGTTTGTTTCAGGATTCGGGTCGGGTGTGGCCAGACCACACTTGTTTTTTTTGCATCTCCTCTCAAATTAAAAAAAAGAAAAATCACAAATGAATAAACTAAATTGTGTATATACGTTCGTTTGTGTATGTTAAAACCCTGGGACTGTGGTGGCGAACTCACTCAGTCTCTAAAATTTCCCTATTTGTAAAATCTTCCACGCCCAGGTCGGATTATTTCTGATATCAAACGTTTTGTGGGGCAACCTGTATATAAAAACTAAATTATAGGTTAGGGATTTTTACTTGATGGACCAGGGAGTACTTTTAGAAGTGTTTCAAACATTTCCTTCAGCTCAAAACAAGAACCTTTACCTTAAAGAGCATTTTGATCTGCGCAGATATTTTCTGCTGGAGGTGCGTCACTTTTTTATGTTCCTACGTGAAGTCTGTGGCTGCCCCCTGGGGGAGTAACAGGGTAGTGCAATAAAGAAAAGGAAAGAAAACAACTCGTTTTTTTTTTTTAGATTACAATAAAAATAGTACTGATGTTTCCTGGTCAAGCTGGACAGAAGTGGAACATTAGCTGCTTGCAGGGAGCTTAAAGCCACAGTGAACCAGATTTCAGACTTCAGCTGAAGGTTTCTGCAGTTGCTCGTGATTTTAAAAAAAAGTGCAACACGCTTGGCACGTTCATGTCGTGTCACAGTTGTTGCATTTCTGTACAGATCTATTTGCTTGTCAAACGAAGGGCTGAAGTTTATCCAGCAGGAGTGGTTTGAGCCCGGTTTCACGCAGCGTATCGGCCGAGGCGTCAGATCCAGAGGCTGAACCACATGACTGATCTGAGCAAGACTACATTTGGCTGCCACGGTCCAGATATGATGGATGAAGTCAGTGAAGCAGCTGAATTTGATCAACTCCAAGCTTTTAAACAGTAGGTAATGTCTAGTATATTATACGTTAATGTTCTCAGCTGTTTAAAGGGCATCGTGAGGTCAGGGACACCTCCTCCCACCGATGAGGCCCTGCTGGACTATCAGCTCAGCGCCTGGCTGACCTTGGAAAACACGACATACCAAACCAGTAAATATTCAAGAATGAGATTAGACAACAGAAATCAGATCACTTCCGTGGGATTGAGGAAAATGCTTTATTTCGCAGGTCACAAAAAAAAAAACAGAAAACCAGTTTTGGGGGGCCATTGAGACAAAAAAAAAATCACTTGTCTTCAAACACTGTCAGTCGTTTCTGCAGCAAAGTAAGCACATGTGGCTGAAAGTCTATAGGTTTTAAGTGTCAGAGGGGGGCGGAGCACAAAGTGCTTTTGTTTGACTGCCTCTGTGTCCTCTCACTTGAAGATCTTGCCCTGGTTGAAAGCTTTACCCACATGCTTGAAGTCTCCTTCCCATGCGAAGTACTCCTTTACCATGGTCTTGCACTCCTCGCTGTCCGGATCCAACTTCCGCCAGTCGTAGGATTCGTAGTCAATTTGCCAGTCTGGAGACAGCTAGAAGGTAAATAAATAAACACAGAGTCAGAGTGACGTCTCCAGTTGACAAAGATCAGCATCAGATTACACGCTGCACTTTATCAGACTGAAGTCGCTCAACCGTCACGTTTGTTATCAAATGTGAACAATGGAAAATAAACCATGTATAAAAGAATTTACAGGTGAAGGTAACCAAGGTGTTTTATCACTGGGTCACCACACGTAGTGCAAAACAAATTAATGCAAAGAGAAATACGACGTGCATCACATGCCCTGCTGTGGTTTTTACACAGAAATTTGTTTCAGTCGCTCATTAAAAACAACGCAGAAAACTCCTCTTATCTACAAAATGCTACACTGAGATCTTAAACTTAAATCTGCCCACAGCAACAACAATCCGAACATAAAATTTTTTCGGTCTTCTAATTAGATTTAGAAGCTCAGTAGACAAGTTTTGGTTTCTGTGGAATATTATCAGAGGAGGCGTGGCCCCTGGCTGCACACACTCCGGGTGTTTGTCAGCAATAAAAGCTGCCGACGCCCCCGGACTGTGAGCTCAGAAATCAAACCACCACATGTCAGGATCCTGTTTGTGACCACGGCATGAAGCAGCCTTTCACTCACTCCAACAGAGCGGGCTGGGATGAATATGGCCTTTCTTTCCTCTGCCCTTGTCAGATTAAGACTTGGTGCCATGAGAGGACACCGCCTTGCCCAATGACAGGGGACGGCCATTTTAGATACGACCGATCAGTACTAACTACACTTTAGTTAAAACAAAAATAAAATTATACATTAGCTGATGTTGAGGAAAAAAAAAAAAGAAATCAGGCAGAACTGAAAACTAAGTTTCACTAAACACAAAATAAACTTTAAAATGAGTTTACACTGCCTCGCTCGTTTAATTTGTTTGGAAATCTTTTACAAAATGACTTGTAATTTGGTGCATCATCTGCTGTTAACATTAAAGTGCTTATACTGGGGTTTACAGGCCAAAACAACAAAAAAGAAGTTAAATTTTAATTTGTATGAGTCATCTCCTATTCTCCCAGCAGCTTCTTTCCTTTTGTTCTTCTGTTGCATCTTATGTCTGTTTTTGTCTTTTTAATGTGCCAGTGCAAATATAAATGGGTTGTTTTGTTTTTTTAATGCTCAGTTAGAGTCCAAGGATTTGATCTGAATACACAAAAAACTGTTCATTAACTATGCAAAAGAAGCCAATAAATGTTTGCATCTGGAAATGTCAAAACCAGAACCTGGTGAAGTGTTTGACTCTTCCTTTTACTTACAGTGAAGGCCAGTTCTTGGCCCCTGAAGATCCAGAGACCCGAGATGCTGCTGTCGTTGTTGGTGCCAAACAAGATGACGCTGGCAAAGGCATTCTTCCTCAGCTTGTCCAGGCGCTGGAACATGCCTGCCGAGACCAATCAGGGTGTTTAAGACATGCTAAATGTAGGTCTACAAAACTGCAGCTTCGTTTCTGAAACAATGCTTTAATTTTTCTGCAGGCAGAGGTGCCCAATCCTGGTCCTGGTGGACCATTCTGCTGGTTTTAGATGTTTCTCTGCTCTTCTGCAGAAGCCTGTTAATCACTCAGTTATTTAAAATTAGGCGTGTCAAAGCAGAGAAACACCTAAAACATGCAGGATCGTGGCCCCTCAGAACCAGGACTGGACTAAAGTTCACTCATTTTATTGTGATGATCTGAACTACAGCACCTGTGAAGGATTTTGTGACCACAGTATGAACCAGTCTTTCCTCACTAAATCAGAGATGACTGGGATGAATTTGGGTCTACAGTTTTGCTCTGCCCCCGTCAGATTAAGACGTATTGCCATCGCAGGACATCGCCTTGCCCAGAGACAGGGGACACTTTTTGCACCTTGAATTTTCTAAACCATATATTTGTTCAGACTAAATTTTTTTTTTTTTTTTTAGGGCCCTCATATTGCATTTTCAACATTCACCTTTTAGTTCTCAGTTCAGTTAGAAAGAAACACCAACCCTGAAACTAAAAACAGCCCAAAAACCCAACTATGGCACAACTATAGTGAGTTTAAAGAACGTCTCTTTAAAACAGATACAGTACTTCAGATTCTTTGTTTTTTATGTCAAAAACTTTATTAATGAGACCTCCATACAAGCCTTAAACTTCCCTTAGTTGGGACTCCTGTACAACTCATTTAGAATCAGATTTTAAGGAAAAACTGTTACCTGAAAACAAACTTGGGACTAAATTTACAGCTCAGGTCAGAATTAAATCAGATCCCAAATAGTTTTGTCCACAGACAACAACTTTTGTAGGAATAAAAGGTCACACGAGCCAACATTTCAACTGTTCTCAACTGGAGCAAAACTTCAAAAATCACAAGATACTGGTCCTTTGCAGAAAAGTACAGTATTTTTCTGTCTGTTACATAAAGCTTAGTCCTTTTATATCAAGGCTCTCGGGTTGACTCACCTGTAATAAGGTTGCAGCTCTTGAAGGTAAGTGTGAGCTCCTCTGGGTATTTGTACTGACTATACCAGATGGAGTACCCCTCCCGGTCAAAATGCTCCCAGAAGTGGGGAAGAGCTACTGTCAAGGTGTCCTCGTTGGAATATTTTCTCTTGAACTCGTCCATGACAAATGCGCTTCAGGAAAAAAAAAAAAAGAGAAAGAAAGATCAGGTCATGAGTGTGCAGACAGTGCATGCAGGGGGGGAGAGAATGAAGGATGTACAGTCCAGCAGCAAAATCTTAAAAAACCTCCTTGAGTCGTCTTAAACGCCTCTAAGAGTTTAAGACGAAGTTGCTTCGGAGTTTAAGGGTTGTTTGTGGGCACAGTATGAACCAGCCTTTTTTCCTCACTAAATCAGAGACGACTGGGATGAACATGGTCCTCGTCTTTTCTACCCCCGTCAGATAAAGCCTTGGTGCCATGAATGGGCACTGCCTTGCCCAAAGACGGGGGACAATCTGTTTTCACTTGAGCCAAATGGGGGAAATCTTGACATCTAGGAACTTCGCCCCACCCAGCCACATATTTAATTTACAGAGATTCATTTGATTTTAACCAGAAACTTGCACACTAATGACTTTTTATCATGCATGGTTTCAATTCCTTTTAGATATTAAGAGAACCTAAACTGAGATGCTGCTTCTTGGGAAAAAACAAAAAAAAAAAGTCTTTACCTTTTTGGCAGATGTGCGAAGGGGTCCTTGGCTTTGGGTTCTGCAGCCAAAACAGCATCGCAGTCATCCATTTCCTCCTCTGGGGCAGGCTTCTTCTCCTCCTTTTTCTTTTCTTTCTTCTCCTGGGGCTTGGCTGCCTCTTTTCCTCCCTTCTCCTTCTTGGCAGGGGCCTCCTTCTTGGGCTGCATCTCAGCGAACTTCTTGGCTGGAGGAGCAGAACGACGGTGTTACTTCTTACACAAAAAATGTTGCGGTCATCCATTTGAAACGACTCTCAGGTTAGGACTATAAAAACAAATCGTGTGTGTTTTACTTATTTGTACAATTGTTTGCCTTTTGCTCTTTTATGGTCTCTCAACCATCCCTTGGATGTGCACCGCCTCGGATTTTACTGCCGGTGACTCACCGTCGAACTGCGCCATCTTTTCACAGAGCTTGACTTCTCCGAGCACGGCCTTGAACTGGGGCTGGTTGACACAGGTGACAAACCAGCGGGTCACATTTTGGTAAGGCTGACGGAAGGAAGGCTCCAAGACCTGCAAAACAAACAGACGTCAGATCCTCGTGGGAAGCGTCCTGATTCAATAAACGCTGTAAGCGGTGCCAACAGTACAACTCGGCTGCTTCGTGGGTGCCAAACCTGTTTGAACAGCCAGAGCATGGAGCAGACCACAGAGATGTCAGCAAGGCTGACCCTCTCCCCTACAAGGAAGGTGCGGGTGTTCAGGTGTTGGCTCAGCACCCCGAGGACCTTCTTGATGTCCTCCTTGGCCTGCTCTGTAGCCTGTCCAGACAAAAAAAAAAAAAAAAAAAAAAACCCATAAGCATGTTGTACTGCAGCCAATGTTTTATCACCACTACTTTTTTTCCCTTGGGCTAGAGAAAGGCAGAGCTGCACACCTGCTTGTTGAACTGCATGATCCCCAGCGTGGGGAAGACCCACGCACTGGCTGGAGGGATGATCTCCGAGTCAGCAAAGCTCACCCACTGCAGAACCTGAGCAGCAGCCTGAGGAGTGGCACCGCGCAGGGCATCATTGCTCACTGGAATTGCAAGGTCAGACGTTAGCCGTTGATGCTGATAAACCAACCAAGTCATTTATTCCCAGGGCCAGCTGATAATTTACTGTAACAAAGAACACGATTTCATAGCATGCAGTGTTTGTTTCTGAATGTAAGCATTAATACGTATATGTGAAACGCATTAAAATAAGTTCTACAAAAATTTGAACATTGGCCTCGTTCTCATTCCCTAAAAGTGACGTCCAGAAGATCAGACGGTGAAATGACACCAATGCAGCAGCAAATGTTCCAATGCATTGACCAGCTACGACTGACCACTCTTCAATCAAACGTCTCCCGTTGATCAGTATGGCTGAGTAACAACTGCACTAAACCGTTCAGTCAGCTCCTAACAGTAATCATTCAGCTCAAACAGACTTACGGTAGTGAGCAATGGCATTACTCTCAAACAGACAGAAACCGTCATCTCCCTGGTAGGCAGGCACCTGCACAAAGTGACAAAGTTTGGGTTAATCTGGATTGTTTTGAAATTCAAGAGAAGCAAGTGACCGGACTACATTATTGTTGGCTGTGCAACAATAACGTAGTCAAGCTTATTAAAGGACTGCTTACACAGAAAGGAACAAACGCCTCGAGTTGCTTGCCCAGTTTTCACTCACCTTGCCCAAAGGGAAGTTGTTGAGAAAGGCAGGGGTGCGGTTTGTCTGCCCGAAGGTGAAGGCAGGAGAGCTGCTGGCAACTTTGAGGCGAGCACCACTGTACTGGGCTGCGATTTGGGCCTTGAAGGCCCGCCAGTTCTCTGGGTATGTGTACAGAGTCTGAAAGAAAGAAAGAAAAAATAGCTTTTAACAACATAAAATTCAACCTTAAGGTTATTTTGTTACAAACAATCCAGTTGACTACAAGTTATAACATAAGTAAGCTCAAGACAAAGTAGATTAATTTGCATAAAGTATAAAACAGCTGTTATCAGTAATATAGTGACACGTCTAAAACAAGATAACACCGAGTAAAGGTATAATAACCAACATTTTAGCAAGCTAGTTGATTAGGATTGTTGGAATCCTGACAAATAAATGAAGCCACGCACCGGAGACGATGGGCTATTTAAAGATGACTGAGCGAAAAGCCCAGACAAAGTGCAACTCTAAAACAAATTTACATGCGACAAACAAGGACCAGAGATCTGAACTTTAACATTTATTAGCTCGTGTGGCTTGAAGCCTGTTTTAAACGCTGAACTAGCCATCAATTCCGGTCATAAAAGCACTTTCGAAATAACTAAACTCTGATACAGATAAAACTTAGGGATGAATAAACCCAGCTTTAGTCTTAAGGTTGACCAAAGCTGCTTGAAACGTTAAAAACACGACCTAAGAACCTCAATCAGTTAAGGTAACGTGGCACAACCCTGAGTTAGCAATTTCAATGAATCGGTAAGATAGCAAGAGCTAACTCGCTCGCAACACTGCACGAGATTTCTTTGTAAATAAACCATAAAACAGCCGCTAAATGGTGGGATATTGGTATCTGTTCAACGGGCGACTACGTAGCAGTGCAGATGGCTCTGATTTTAGCCGGATTGTGGCAGTAAATTTCAGATAAAGCTCCACGGACGGCCGTTTCTCCATCTTACTCACCCCTGCCGCCATCTTCAGGACGAGAGAAAGAACGAGGGCGCGCTCCAGTGACGTATTTACGCACACGAGACGCGCGCGTCCCCGAGACGTTCGCGTTCACGTTGCGTGTCAGAAGTTGGCAAGATTGGACTGAGATTTTGCCACGTTTCACCAAAAACATCATTATATAATATGTGAAATGTTAAATGCGGAATCAGATAAGGCTACAGCTTTGTTCGAACAAATTAAAAAAACACTTTATTACAGTCCAGAAATAAAACAGCAATTAAACAAAGTGAAACTATAAATTTTACAGAAACAAAAACTAAACCATTCCTGTGGACAGGTCATGTACTGTTAGACATAAAATGTACTGATCCACAGCATTTGTTTAAAAATTTCAAAAACAAAATCTGCAAATCTAGCCAGTAAGTGGCTGCAGTCAAACATTACATCTGAAGTATAGAAAAATAATTAATATGAACAAAGACATCGTTTAGTTTACTACATAAAAATGTCCCATCGGGTGTGCTCCACAGAAACAAATCAGCTCACAAGACCTGAAAATACAATAAAATGAAGACAAGTTTACCGACCAGTTACTCAGTGAAATATAAAACAGTACAAACAGTACAACAACAAACTGTTGCTACTGGCATTACAAACTAAACCCTTCTTACTGTGAAGAACTGTGTATTTTACATGACATAAACAGAAGTAGACCAAGTATTTAATGATGAATTGTGACCTAAACAAAACTTACCCAGATAGTCGTCCATCAGAGATCCAATGGCAAACTGGAAAAAAAGGAAAAATTGTTTTTAAACTCTGTTTGTTTTACTTTTGCTTAAAGCCACAGTGGTATGCCTTTTGCACAACACAAACTTATAGAAGTGTCTTTATTAAATATTAAAACGCCTGAGGGGCTGTGTGTAAAATTATTTTTGTCTGAGTAGCAGCACCTTTTAGAGCAACCTCTTTGTATTAACAGTTAAAGTCAACACTGTCTGTTAGCAAAATATCTCAAGAACCACTGGAGAAAAAAAGTAATCACTGGCTGTACAACTGATTAACTTTCTGAGTCAACCCAATTGAAGATGGCCAGCACAGCTAATCAACCCCAGAAACCACAGAAATGGCTCTAACCCAGTCAATTTTAGAGATATTTAGCTAAAATTTGGTGTGGTAGTAGCTGAGAATCGTCCTCAACACATATTTTGACAGCTAACACATCTCGCAAGATCACGCATGAGACTGTGCATAATATCGTTTACAAGGTTTCATTAAAATGGCCAGAACTCCGTCCCTTCTCATCATAAAATGATCTTAGTTTAAAAAAAAAAAAAAAAACTGTCAGGTTTTCTCCCGGTAATGCTTGGCCTTTAATTTAAGATGTTTTAATGCAATGTGTTCGGCCTCAGAGACTTACCAGGGTTTTTTTGTTTTTTTTTTAACATCAGTGAAGTTAATGTTAAAATAAAGAAAGTACAGCTACATCAGAAGGTTTGGTTAATGGGCAGCATTTCCCAGTGTTCTGTCAGCAAGTTTGACAAAAAAAGTAGGCTGATAGCCTTATTAAAACTACACTTACAATATCATTCTTGTCGACTCTTGTTCCCACAATCTTCAGCCGGATCTCATCATCTTGCTGGATTACAATGTCCTTAAAAAAAGGATACTTAAATGTCAGACAGCAATGTTAAAACTACCTGAGCAGAACAAAAGCAGGAGGTTAGGCACTTTACATGCAGAATTTATGGTGTTTATTTTGTGTCATACTCTCTGTGCAGTTGTTAAGGTGAGTTAAACACTTTTATTCAGTGTGATTGTTTTAATTTGTGGCAAAGAAATGAAAATTAATTAAAAAATAATCCAACCTCATCAACCGTCTTGTAGCAAGGTGGATTGGAATTGGGGTCAAACTCCATTTCTGAAGGGATGGACTGAAAAATAAGAAGACATCAAATATAATACAATACAATAAATAAACAATAAAAACTCAACCTTGTATCTTAAGCAAAAAAAACAAAACAAAAACGACAAGCGTTAAACTGGCTCACATGGCGAGAGATAAAGCAAGACATGGGACCAATTTCTGTGAACAACCCAACCTGCAAGAGACAGACAAAATTAACTTTTTCAATTTATATTATAATTGTTGTGTCCAAATAGTAAAACATCCTGTGACCACCAAAAGGGAAGGTCTGTGTGAAAAACCACATGAAAATGAGTGTGTTAATATCATTGTTAAAAACAACCTCACCTTGTTGACCTGAGTGACGACAGCATCCACCACTTCGCCCTTAAATGGACGGAAAACGATGGCCTTGTACTTGACTGGGTAGAGGACGAAACCTCTGCCTGGCTGAATTACGCCCGCCCCGATGTTGTCAATGGTGGTTACCGCAATGACAAAACCATACCTGGAAAACAGAGAGAAAAAATAGAAAATAAAAATCACCATGTAAAATTTTTAACACAGACAAAAATATATAAAAGATAATACTATCTTGTTTGAGTATATTCATGCATTCAGGATGGCAAAAAAATTGTACTCAAAGCCACAAATCATAATAAAACCCAGTTAGACTAAAATAATTCTCCTTAAATGGTAGATTAATATCATGCCACTCACTTGCCGGTACAAGTACCCTCTACTTCTGTGAACAGCTTCTGCTTCACGGTGTTGAGTAGATTGGGCCCAAAGTACCTGGGATGGAGCAAGATTTCATGCTCCAAAGAAATCTGTAAACAAACACGAAGGCGTTTCTTTTGAGGAAAACTGAAGGCTAACATCACCAACACACGAGGATGCCAAACAAACGCTGCAAAACATTTATAAATCACTCTCAGCCGGTCTGTGTTAAGAAAATAAAGCGCACACTTACGTGATAAAACATTACTTATTTCCTCTGTAAACAATAATATATCTTTGAATAGATATGCAAGTTGTTTCTTGAGCACGGTATTGAATGAGAACTATGAAAGTCTGACGGATTTTTTTTTGTAAGCAAAAAACCTCTTCCGGGTCAAAGGGTGATCTGTGAACTTTTGTTTTGCCGTTGCTTTGTCTTCATAAAAATAAATGTATTTATTTATTTCGAATTTCTTTTCAGTGATATCGCATTTTTTAAACAACTTTAATTGATATTAAGTAATTCAACAGTTTATTTCAGTCAAAAACGCCTTTTGACGAACACAGAAAAAACTGTCAGCGCGCAAACACACCGCCCCTAGCGGGGAAGAGGTGTCACTGCAGGGGGGCGTTAAAAAAACACACACACACACACAGGCGTGATCCATAGCTGTGCTTTGATTGGCTGTTTTCTCCTAACTCATAACGTCTGGGTCTGACATTAAGGAGGCGAAATCGTCGAACGAGAGAAAATAAACGTATTTGGCCCCAGAGGCTGAGAAGAATCCAGAAAATTTACTACCAAGGATAACTCGGATCTGATTAGAGCAGCCTGTCGTGGGCTAGAACGACTGACGCATAGCTTGGATTCAGCTGCATTTGGAAGTTTATAAAAACAATGTTTTAACTTCTTTTTTCTTCCCGGATAATCTGGAGAGCATCATATTTTACTGAGGCTAAAGTTACTCTCAAACTGGTCCTCTCTTCCGCTTGCTTACGACATGGCGTCGATTAACCTCGTCTCCAAGTTGCTTCGTCTTCCTGTGTCTACACAGCTCGTAAGGAGTCGAGTACATGTCTGTGTCGTGGCTGTAAAGTTTACTGTCTCTGTTTTTTTATTATCATTTATTTGGCTGTTGTGTTTTGTGTGCAGGGGTCTCTCCGGTCGGGCCGCCTGCTGTTTCGGGGTAAGGTGGCAGCAGGGAACAGGCTGTCCTCCAGCGACCACCCTGCGGACAAAATCAGCCGCTATCCCGTTCCGAACAAGAAGGATTTGCCCTACGATATCGTGGAGATCATGGAGGAAGTGGAGACCAAGGTAAGCTGGAGGGACGGTGGCGTTTTCCTCTGCGAAAACACTGAGCTGACGCTGCATGACTTTGCAGAAATTTGCTCGAGGGTTGTTTTAGGTTGGAGCTAAAAGGACAGAAGCTTGAAGGAGTAAAACGAGCAGAATGGGGCGACTAAAGGTTAAACAAGTAGCATAACTGTAGCTAAAGGCTAAAATTAGCAAAACTGTGGTCAAAAGTTGCAACATGTTGGTTGCACGTCGGTTGTTAAAAGCAGCAGAACTGTAGCTAAAGTAGAAAAAGGCTAGTTAAAAGCTAAATGTAGCAGAACGCTTAAAAAAGTGGCAAAAGACTAGCTAAATGCTAAGAGTAGCACAAGGCTAGCAAAATGCTAGCTAATAGAAGCAGAACTGTAGACAAAAATGGCAAAAGATTAGCTAAATGTAGCAACAAGCTAACTAAAGGCTGATAGGAGAACAGTGGATACAAGGCAAAAGGCTAGCTAAATGCTAAGCGTAGCAAAATGCTAGCTAAAAGTAGCAGAACTAGATGTGAGGCAAAAGGCTAGCTTAACGCAAAGAGTAGCAAAAGGCTAGCTAGAAGTAACAAAAAGGTAGCTAAAGCTAAAAGTAGCTTAAAGACTTTTATTAAACCTTTAACTAGACAAAAACTAAAAGATTAAAAATCTCTTTTTCAAAAGTGCAGCAAGTCCGCTAAAGCAGATTTCTGAAACAACAATGTTTTTAAAGCATTTGAAGACATCTCAGTGGATTTCTGAGGATATTCATTTTTAATTATTTTAAGTTTCAAAAACCAAAAGTTACATCACCTGTACGTTTGAATATAAACGGTACAAAGAATGCAGAAGTAGTTCAATTTTAAAAAAAAAAAGAAAAAAGATGAACGTGGAAAATAAAGATCTCAGACTTTGACCTTAACTTTACACAGTTTTGCAATAATCTACCTCTGCTCTGCAGGGAGGCTTTCTGCCCAATGTCTTCAAAGTCCTCTCTCACAGACCAGCAGAGTTCAGGTCCTTCTTCACGTACTACAACGAGCTGATGAACAAGGAGACAGGTTCGGACTTCAGTTTATTACTCTACAGCAGGGGGGTCCAACCCTGGTCCTGGAGGGGCCACTATCCTGCATGTTTTACCTGTTTCCCTGCTCCAACAAACCTGACTCAGTGGTTAAATTACCTCTTCATGTTCTGCAGAAGCCTGTTAATCACCCATTGATTCAAATCAGGTGTGTTGGAGCAGAGAAACAGGTAAAACCTGCAGGATGGAGGCCCCTCTAGGACCAGGATTGGACCCCCCTGATCTACAGGAACAGTCTGTGTTCAACCGATTCAAGAAACAAGTGCAGCTGTTTAGAAGCAGAGTTACGTTAAAGGCCTCACAGTCTTCGGAAGAATGCATATCACCCGCTTGTAGCCATTTTTGTGTTGGCTAATGTTGATTAGCTAAGATGGCCATTTTGAACTGGATTTAGTCGAAGAGTTAATCAGTTGTAGATGTACATCCAGTGATCTCGGATTTTAATGAAACTCAGAAGCGAATCGCTGTCTGTACATCTACAACTGATTAACTTTGAGTCGCCCCAGTTTGAATGCAGCTCATCTACATGAACCAACACAGAAGCAGCTGAATGCTGTGTTGTAGTAACTGAGAGTCATCTCCGTGGTGTTCTGTGAGCGCCAACACATCTCAGGAGATCTCACATTAACGAATCAGGTCATTTACAAGGTTTGACCATCAGCTAAAACATCATAGGATGGTTTTAGTTTGAAACGCTGTCCTGAGAGGCAGAGGGTGATATGCATTCCTTCACAAAGTGCTGGGCTTCTCATTTCTGAAAGAAAGGATCCATATCTTTTGTAACTTGAACCAGATCTTGCATGATATTTTTAAGCTCTTATCAGAAAAGTGTGTTTAGACCACAGCCAGCTTTGATGCTCTGCTCTTTAATGCTTTTTTTGAGTGGGTTATTTTTTATTTATTCTCTCACAGGCAGTTTAACCAAGGCAGATCGTGAGCTGATAATAGTTGTAACCAGCACTCACAACAAGTGTCCTTACTGTGTGGTGTCCCACAGTGCACTGCACCGCATCTACTCCAAGAAACCCAGCCTTTCTGAACAGGTAGGCTCTTTAAGGCCGATGCTTGGCACAGTTAACGCAGTCATGAGACGGGTAAAAGGTACTGATATGTTTAGGAAATGATGATTTGTCATTTGTTGATGGATTTTGTCGTTATATGTTTTGTTGTCCAAGACACGAGTCACAAAATGTAAATACAAAGTGGAAACAGAAAACTAGCACCTGGAACAAGAGGCAGAGAGGATTAAACCACATCTGCAGCTCAGGATACCCTCAGCTTTAACTCCGTTAACGCTGTTTTTCCTGATGTGCCTTTTTTATGCAGTGCATTAACATTCCCATGTCTGTTATACAACATATTTTTACTCCAAACAACCTAGGGATTGTTCTTATTTGATTGCAAGTGTCAGATCGGACTACAGATCATGGTATTTTTAACGGATCAGTGTGGGAGTAGCGACCGCTCTCCGCTCCTGGTCTTTGTTAGTGATCTGATCTACTGTCAGTGGTTTAACGTCTGCGGTGCTGAAGTCATAATACGGCAGCTGATGTGATGTAACTTGCCAAAATGTCTGCGGATCTGAAAGTATTTCAAAATACAACGATGGAGCAGCACAGAACGCTCATCTGGCAGCCAAACAGCAACAGGATCATAAGCTAACGCTAATCTTCAGAGCAGCTACGTTCTTTGCAGTCTCTCCACCCGTGCACGCTGTCAGCTGAAAGTATTTTAAAGATGTGAGGAGAATTGTTGTTTCGGTAATGTTGTTTATGTTTCATAAGGCGAAAAAGATTAATGACCGGGTAACTGGATGGCTGACCCTCTCTGTGCTGGAGAAATATTTAACCTGATTCACACCATTTTTACCCCGTGATTCTTTTCTCCTTTACGTTGTGTGAAATTTGACCTGATGGTTTTATGTTGTCTAAATGATGTTTTACAGACAGTTTTACACCGTTTTATTAAATCATTTACAACATATTGTCCACCCTGACTTAAACACACTAGCTTTGGAAAAAGTCAAATTAGTTTTTATTATTTTCTGACAAACCCTCTCCCCGGCTTTCAGGTCATTATTAACTACAAGACGGCGGAGCTCTCCCCCCGGGAGGTAGCCATGCTGGACTTTGCGATGGCCGTGTGCCGCTGCGACATCATCACAGAGGAGCACTTCCGGGCCCTGGAGGAGGCCGGCTTCGATCGCGAGGACGCCTGGGACATTGGCTCCATCGCCGCCTTCTTCGCCATGTCCAACCGCCTGGCCCACATCACCGACATGAAGCCCAACGAGGAGTTTTTCACCATGGGCCGCATGCCGCGGGACAGGAGCAGCAACAGGCAAGGCTAGGACGAGAAGTGAGGGGGTGGGCAACAACAGAACATTGTTACTGACAATACTATTAGAGGTCATTCATGAGCTGCGACACCGCAACCAAAAATCTGTTACAGGTGTATTTAAGGCTCTTTGCAGTGAAATGAGACGTGGTTTGCCATTGACAAGAAATTAAAAACGATTGTTTTTACTGAAAATAATCTTACCGTCTCGATTAGATCCTGCCAAGCTGAGGGGTCAGTGTTGTCAGAAACATGACAGACATGAAATTAAAGCTTCGGATTCGATAAGCAGCTCATTAATTTCAACCAGAAAAATCTTGAGACAAACAGGATTAGTTTCTAAATCCTTAAAACCCTTCAAAATGTTCAGAATATTGATGATAAAGACGAACTATAAAGATGAGATATTTACACTTGTGTGTGTGGTGTTGTTGGGGCACATTTTGATGTATTAGTCATTACAGTGAGTCATTTTCCACTTTTTTCTTTTTTTTTTTTTTTTTTTTTTTTTTTTTTTTTTTTGTTTTTACTCTGGGAGTTTTTGTTTGACCATGGAAAAATCATGTAACGGAGGAGTTGGGAACATTTAAATTAAATGGTGGTGGTGGGGGGACATATTTGTTACTGAATGGCAGTAAAATAAGCTGCATTCTGTATTAAACCCAGCTTTCCTCTGGAACGCCGGACATCGGCTCGTTGTTCACCAGATGAAATCACACCTCGTCATCAAACCTGTTTATTTTTGAGTTTTCATCTCTCGGCCAATAAAAGCATGAAAAGTTACCATTCTTAATGTCAGAAATTGTGTTTTAAAGCTTATGGGGAAAGGATTTTTTTCACCTGCCTTCCATGTTTCTTTTGAATAAATTGAGAAAAAAATATCAAATCTTCTATAGCAGCGGTTCCCAAACTTTTCAGCTTCCGACCCATAAAATAACAGTGACAAAGGTGTGTGACCCCATCTGTTGGCTGTTTAAATATGCAAAAGTGCTAATGGTCCTATTACATAAGGGCATAATGACAACACAAACAGTCTTAGCATCCATTTAGCTGTTTTTTAAACCATTAAATAACTTCTATTTCAATTCTCTGTAACAATTATGGTGTAAATATATCATAAAAGTGGGTTTTTAATTGTAACTTGTTATTTGGAGATTATCCTCCAGGTCCCGACCCCAATGTTTGGGAATCATTGATTTATAATATACATTTCAGTATCTTTCAATAAGAAGTCCTGATGATTTCCTTCTAAATAAAAGCTGCCGTGATCAAATTGCGTTCAGAGCTGTGAGTCCCCACCAGGTGGCGCTACGGTCCCGTACGTCCTGTTGGGATCCACGGTAAAGAACTGGCAGATAAAACATGAAATGATCATGAATTCAGTCAGAGCTGCAGATGAAAGAGACGCCGGCCGACGGAGGAATCGGTTCTCAAGGTGCTAATCTGCAGCGTTTCCTTTTTGAAGCTCCTGTCAGCGCAGAGAGGAACACACACACATACACACACACACAGGTCTGATCTCAGATCAGTGTTAGGTGCGACACTCCTTTCAGTCAGATTTCTGCAGAGTTCTCGGTGTCAGTTCAGAGAATCGCACCTGAAAGTCGTCCGTGGTGTGTTGTTGTGTTGTTCCCTCCGCCAAGAAGGGCAGGTTTTTGGTAGTGGCTGTCTGTCTGTCATGAGAATCTGTTCGTAGTCAGAAAGTTCTGAATGGATTTTCATGAATTTTCAGGAAACAAACGCGCTGCAAGGAAGAAGGGATAAGATTTTAGTGGTGGTCTGATTAAGGTCAAAGGTCAAGGTCACAGATCAGCCTGTGCTTTAACCCCGCAGCTGTGTAACAGGAGTGTTGAACTCCACAGCCGCACACCTCGTGGGTCGAGGGTGATCCCTGTTGATTTCAAGGTGACGGGGTCAAAGGTCAAGGTTACAGATCAGCTTGTTCTCTCTGCAGCAGTGTAATGGAGGAACGTCAAACTGCACAGCTGGACACCTCGTGGGTCGAAGGTGTTGGTTTCAAGGTTTGTGGGGTCAAAGGTCACAGGTAAAAAGGGGTTACCTGCGGCAGATAGCGTGGCAGTAATGTTTGATGTGAACCGGTAGTATTTCCCCGAAGACGAGGTAAAGGGTGAACGTACTGCTTTTATCGTAGAACAGAAAAGTCTCTGGATCAGAGCGGCTCACGGCGTGCTCTGTTTGTGACTCGCTGAAGAAAACGCAGACGGGCGGAAGGGCTGAGCTCTGACCGAGCGAGAGCAAACGGAAGCTCGCGAGGACGAGAGCGCTCCGGTCCCTGTGAGGAGGGCGTCCGCTGCTGGTAAGAACGTGTGTGCAAAGCCTCCAAACACAGGCTGGTTCTCAAACCAAACGGTGCTGCGTGTGTAAGTGCTTTAGACTGGGCTGTTCTGAAGAGGCTGTGTGATTTTAATTTATCACCCGCCACCAACAGTGTGTGTGTCTGTTAGCAAAATATCTCATGAACAACTGGACAGATTTTAATAAAGCTCTCAAAAAGTAATCATTGGATGTACATCTGCAACTGATTAACTTTTGGAGTCAAGCCAGATCAAGATGGCCGCCACAGTCAATCGATATTAGCCAACACAAAAATGATTATATCTCAGCCAGTTTTACAGATACTGAGCTAAAACCTGATGTGGTGGTCGCTGGGAGTCATTCACAACGCATACTTTGAGTGTAACATCTTGTGATATTATGAATTTACATGACATCATTTTCAAGATTACATGAAATGATCTTAGTCTAAGTCATGGCCTGAAAGGCGGCGGGCGATATGCATTCCCTCAAGGAATACCAGGCCTTTAATGTGTCCTGTCATCATGAGACAGAAGCCGAAGCTGCGACGAGCCGAAGTGTTTCAGATTAGTGCTGCGGTCGTAATCCAAGCTCACGCTCACTCGGATGATTTTCTGCCTGCAGATTACATCACGGATCAGCGTGTTGATGGCAACAAAACTGAAAGAATCATTAGTAGATTTTTTTGTGTGTGTTTCTTGTTTCAGTCTACAACATGAACGAAGTGTCAGTGAAGCCGAGCTCTCAGGACAGACTTCCATCGCTGGCGTGTTTGCAGCTTTGGCCCCAATCCCGTCTCCCTCCCTCTCCCTGTGTTTCAGGCTTCGGATGGTGATTGAATCCATCCCATAATAATTTCAGAAGTCTGCTCTCTCTGTGGTTCGTCCTTGAAACTTGGCGAAATCGTCACTTGGCAGATTGCTTCTCTCACATGCCCGTTTGTTTGGGTGGGCCATGAATGTGTGTGTGTGTGTTTCCTGCCGTCTCTCAGCTGAGGGACAGAAGTGTCTCGTGTGTCTCAGACTGCGGAGCTTGTGTTTTGGTTCTGGCCCGCAGAGGAAGTCCTGGAAATCGTTACGAGCTCCGTCTGGACAAACCAAAGAAAAGCAGAAAGAGAAAAAAAAAACAAACAAACAAAAAAAACCAGAAGAGCATCTTAAATTCTTGCCCCAAACAAAAGCAGCTCTGCTCACCGTCCACCACTAAAAGGCAAGTGTTCACGTGGTTGCTCATGTCTGTTAGCAAAATATCTCACAAACCACTGCATGAATTTGAATTAAACTCTCAGAAAGTAATCATCTGATGTGCATCTGCAGCTGATTAGCTTTCGTTGCCACCTCGATTCAAGATGGCCGCCACAGCTCATCCATTTCGTCAAACACAAGGATGGTCAGAACTCGGTCAGTTTTGCAGATATCGGGGTCAAATCTGGTATGGTAGTAGCTAAGAGTCACCCCTAACTCATACTGTAAGCTGCAACAGATCGCATGAGATTTGTGCTTTAAACTTTAGCGTTAACTGTTAGAGTCAGCCTTGTGAGTCTGTTAGCAAAATATCTCATGAACCACAGGATGGATTTTATTGAAACTTTCGGAAAGTAATCGTTTGGCGTACATCTACAGCTGATTAACGTTGGAAGTGAACTCAATTCAAGATGGCTGCCACCGCTAATTAAACTCAGAGAACACAAAAATGGCTATACCTCGACGGCCCGTCTTTCAGTCATTAAAAAAGCACCCAGCTTACAAAATGTATCAGTGCCATGACACATGACTGACAGCTTAGCAAATAACCAATTATCAAACTTTGAGTTTTCTTTGTGTTGTTCCGACGAGGTAAAGATTGTGGCTCTGTGATTAAATCCAAGCGATAATCGCTGATGATGAATGTTTGTAGTGCTGAACTTTATTCCCCCTTTGAGTGAAGCTTTGCCTCTTTAGCTACATGTAAAGTCTGGAGTAGAGATATTTCAATTCTGTTCGATCTGAGTTTGGGAAAACTCTGCAAATTCCATGACCAAAAAACTGTCGAGAAAAGTTGCGTTTTTTGGGGTTTTTTGGGGGGTGAAGCTGCATAAAACTGCAGTGAAACAACGACCCACCCCGTCCTCACGTTCGTCCTTCAGAGATTCACGCCGAGTCTGTGATACGGAGAATAAACAGTCTTTTTATTAACACAGAGTCAACAACACGGTTAGACTGACAGAGATAAAGAGACCAACGACTGCAGCTGTAACAAAAACTGAAAAAATTGATGTAAACACATTTAAAACCTTCAGTCAGCTCCCTCTGCGAGTCACATCGATCCTGCTGACTGTGAGACTCTTTTTTTTTTTTTATTGAATGGAGATCATGTTCCGTAGTGTAACTGTGTCAAGTTTTCACTCTGCTGTTAAAGGAAGAGTCTGCTCAGGTTTGAAGTGATGCTCTGTCAGGTCGTTAATCGGCTGGGACAGCAGACACAGAGCGCAGAGTACGGAGAGTATGGACGTAGGCTGAGAAGCTGCTGAATGCACCAATCAGCGGCGTTCATTCAGCAGCTTCTCAGCACTGACGCCATAAACACGGCCCGAGACAACAAATATTAGCTAACGTAGCATTTTGGGGAAATTATAAAAAAAAAATGGCACTCTTTTAGTCAGCCATAGCCCAGCCTAGATGAAGACTTTTGCCTCTTTCTCCAACCGGCATGCTCTATGACCGACGTCACGGCTGGTAGTCTTAAATATATGACAGAACATCACTTCAAAAATGACCAGACTACCCCTTTAAGCGTGCAGTCTTAAAGATTCAAAAGTTGCGTCACCTTTCATCTTGAGCACACTTGCTTTTCACAAAAAAATATGTGAAATAGTGACATTGATTCACAGAGAAAAATCCGCCTAATTTCACAATAAAAGCTGAGATTTATTTTGCGATCTTTTTTTTTTCTTTTCTTTTCTGTTGGCATCTGTTCTGCCACTTTGAGTTTGTAAGGAGAAAAATAAAATGTGACAAAAAAAAAAGAAATACTAACAGTTTCACAAATCTCACTAAATATTAGTAACTAGCCTAAGATCCTTAAAGAGAAATTGAATCAGAAATCATTTAGTAAAGTAAGTTGGTTGACTCGGACTTTCACATACAGGACAGCTGTTTTTATGGGAGGGGGTGAAGTCAGTACTGTTGTACGCATCGTTATAGAGGAAGGGTACGGTTAATTCATCAAAACTGTGAATGAATATTATATATAGAAAAAACAACCAATATTTAAGTGAAAATAAAATAAATTTAAAGCTCAAATTGGTAATTTATTTAAAAATACAGTGTATCTTATGATCTGTCTTCATTTATTTATGACTAGCTAGATGTCTTTTATGTACCTCTTAAGTTCCTGACAAATGTACCTGAACTGTGTGATGAAAGTTTATTAATGTTTCCTCTCACTGTCTCTGTCAGAGATATAAATCCTGCCTTTGTTCAGATCACCTGCTGCAGATTAACCTGTTCCAGCAGGTGTTTCTGTCCACACAACGTTCTCGGTCTTTTGTTGCCTCATTCCAGACTTACTGTGGGGTGCCGATGGCATCAAACTCAACATAAAGACAGCTTTAAAATAATATAAGAGAAAAGTAAACAACATATGTAACATTTTTTTTCTGTTTTAGCTTTATAGCTCAACATGTGATCTAAATTATCCTAAAATGATTGGAGTCTGGGTCACACACAGCTTCTTAGCTCTTTATAAATAGGATTATAATTACTTTATTATCGGTAAATGTTTCCTGATCTAACAGCTGGTTTGTATATCACAGTTTATTTACACCAAGTTTCTGGAGAAAATATTATTTTTCTGACAAAACATTACAAGCCCGTCTCTGACCCGATGGGTGCCAAGACCGTATATATCTAGACTTCCGACAGGAACCCGGAAGTTGAAGCCAGAACGGGACCGACCTTCCCTGTCCGCCGCTTCCAGTACACGTTTTAAGTCCCGCCCCTTCAGCGTAAACTAACGAAACATAGCCCATGTGTAAAAGAATTTTAAAAACACCTTACATTTTCCTTTTTTTTTCAGATTGATTCACATAGTTCTTAACTTACTGCTGTGTGTTTAAATATTCCTTTTTCTAACACATTTAGTTGTAATTAGCTATTTCATGTTTAAAAGAAACATCATGATTGTGTGCAGGAAAGTAGGCGGGACTACATCGTTAGTGTGTAGATTCTCCCCCAACGGTACAACATGGCAGCTCCCATAAACTGGATCCTGCTGGCTTCACTTCCCAACAACGAGAGAAGACAGGGACGCTTGGTCTAATATATACAGTCTCTGGTCTTCACTCTTCAGTCCTGACGGTTTCCCCTCCACGTTCGTTTACAATCGCTCTCTTTTTTTAAAATTATTTTCTAATTATTTACATCTTCTTTCTTCCTTCCTTCCATCCAGCAGCAGCCAGTTATGTGAAATCCTTGGAAACAGCCTCGATGAAGTTTGGAGCAGACATCAGGATGGTGAAAGTGCAAATGATGGAGAAGAGGGAGAAGGCCACGAGACACAGACGGTCCACCACGGCAGCAGCGAACTTCCACTCGCTGCAGATGGCCTCCGCCTCGTCCTGGTCGCGGAACCTCTGGGCGATGTACGACACCTCCTCCAGAATGCGCTGGATCTCTGGCGGGGAGATGAGTACTCCCATCCCCAGGCCTCCGACGCCACTGGCGACTCCTCCGGGTGGTTCGGAGTCGTCGCTGAGTGAGCCGTGGGCACGAGCACCCAGCGCCACGCCGGAGTCACTGGACGGGGGGCAGTGGGGGCTCTCCATTGGATGGTAGCTGCCAAAGTAGAGGCTCATGGAGCCGTTGGAGGTCCCTGGTGGGCAGGACGCCTGCGACAGAGGGACGCCGAGGCTTGGCATCGTGCCCATCTCTATGGAGCTGGTGCTGGAGTGGTGCTGGGAGGCGTGGCGGTACTTGTGTCGAGGCCGCTTGCGCTCATCGCCGGGTTGTTTCATCCGCAGAAACCAGGCACACCAGTTCAATAAAACCACTCGAACCTGAAAAGAGAGAGACTGTCGCTGTAAAGCCATCATATTTATTCTTTTCAAATCACACAACCTGATTCAAGATGGTTGTTAAGGCGAATCGACATTATGAAACACATAATTGTCTCCAACTCTGTCAATTTAGCAAATATTGGGCTAAAGTTTGGCGTGGTTGTAGCTGAGAGTCATCCCCAATACACACTCTGAGCGCTAATGGGTCACACAGGATCTTTGTTTTAAAACTTTGGCACTCAAGGCAGCAAACAATACTGTTCAAGAAATGCAAGTCTCATGTAGCGTTATTAGGTTTGGGGCAGTTACTCACCCACTTGGGCATCTTTCCCCCGTGAGGGTCATGGTGGTGGAACTGCAGGACGATGACAGTAACCACCACAGACATTCCCACAATCATCATAGTGCTGGCAAAGTACTGAGCTGTTGAGTGCAGGAAAAATAAACCATCAAGTTTGCTTTTAAGTGTCTCTGAGATTTACATCTTACATCATGCAATTAATTTGTTATTTCTTTTTTATGTTAACTCTTGTTGACTGGCATGGTTGTTGGTGCCAAACGGACTGGTTTGAATATTCCAGAAACTGCTGTTCTACTGCGATTATCACTTATCACGCACAACCATCTCTAGGGTTTGCGCAGAATGGGCCAAAAAGGAGAAAATATCCAGTGAGCCACAGCTGTGTAGACAGGAAAGCCTTGATGGTGTCAGAGGAGAATGGGGAGACTGTTCAAGATGATAGGACGGCAGCAGTAGCTCAAACAACCACTCGTTACAAACAAAGGCCTGCAGAATAACATCTCATTCCTGAGGCGGATGGGCTACAGCAGCAGAGGACCACGCCGGATGCTGCTCCTGTCAGCTAAGAATGGGGAAACTGAGACTACAGATCACACAGGCCCACCGAAGTTGGACACGAAGAAACTGGAAAACCATTGCCTGCTCTGATGAGTCTCGATTGTCTGAACTCCACCGAACTCCACGGTCACCGAATCTCAATCCAATCCAACTCTTTTACGGCTGACAAATCTGTAACAACTGCGTGATGCTGTCATGCCCCTATAGACCTAAATTTCTGAGGAATGTTTCCAATATCTTGTTGAATTTATGCCACAAAGAATTAAGGCAGTTCTGAAGACAAAAAGGGGTCCAACCCGGCACTAGAAAGGTGTTCCTAATAAAGCAGCTGGTGAATAATTCAGGCATACGTATGTGTGGAATAGTAGGCTCTTCTAACAAATCTTCATTTTGTCCACAAAGTCCCTAAAGATGCTTCTTTAGGATTTAGACCCCAAAGTGACAGGAGATCCTTCACTCTAATCCTCAGACTCTTCTTCCATTTGTGCTTTTCTCTGTCTATTCTTTTGGCTCACCAGTGGAGAATCAAACATTTCACAGCCCATTTAAAGAGCTGACAGCTGTGGTTATGGTTACCCATTAATCTTCATATCTGTGTCTGATACTGAGAATATTGTATAAAGCTCGAGCTCCTCAAACAAAAAGTCTAGCCGGCGAAATCTGTTTTTTTTTTTTTATACTGTCTATAAGAAACAGACATTATTTTGGTTTGCAAACTGCAATTTCCTGCCTAGATTCCCAGTTTTATTGTTGGTAGGTTGTGTATTTGCAGCCAAAACTGTAGCTAGAGATTTATTTTCCCAAGTGTACTAGGCCCTTCCATTTAAAAAAAATACTTTAAAATGATAGTTCAGCTCTTTTGAAGCAGGGTTTTGTGGAAAGGTTATGAATATCTAATATCTTACCTGCTCTAGATAGCTCTGTGAATGACCTCAGTTTGGAGAAATAGTTTTAATCAGACCAAAATGATGAGCCAACGGCTAGTCCAAGTGAAGCCAAGGCCAAAGTGGATTGCTGCCATCTTTAAACAACTCTACTCTAAAAAAATGTAATACCTGTTCATGTGAATACTATTTTATATACCTTTACATCACTATCAATTTTGCATTACACTGTTATTTACATAGGATTCTATGGCAGCAGCTAGCTGTAGCACCTCTAGTGCATCTTGTGACACTTCCTGCAGGAATATCATAATATTTTTGCCAGAATAAAACTGATGACGATGTAAACGTGTATAACCTGGTTTCACATGATTCAGTGTAAACCATTATAAAACTCTAGAGCTTGTTGTTGTTTTAAAATGGCAGCAATCCACTTTGGTCTTGGCCCACTTGGACTAGCCGCTGGCTTGTCATTGCAGTTAGAGATCTACAGCAGGTAAGATATTTACTGTGCACAAACCTTCTGCAGAACCCTACTTCAAAAGTTCTAATCATTACATCAGTAGATGACGTGCATTAAATACAGTTTCTGAACTGATATGACTTTTACGCCACAGGTTTCAATTTATTTTTTTACATTTATTAAGTAAACTTTTTAACGAAAGAGGCTCATCATAAGATCTTGTCTCTGTTTAAAGTGTGTGTGTGTGTGTGGGGGGGGATTTCAGTTCAGTTGCTCCTTCTGTTTCTTCTTTGACACGGGGATGAAAACCTTACAAGCTTTCACACAGACGCAGAACCAGGACTCACCGATGAGGGGCACGGAGTCTGACGTGGCGGGCATGATCTCTGCCACCAGGAGCATGAAGACGGTCAGCGACAGCAGCACCGTGATGCCTTCAGACAGAAGCAGAGGTAGACGGAGCTTGAGCACATGCGATGCGATCACGGTCACTGGCGTATGAAATTGTTCCTGAAATTACTTTGGTATGTTATCAGTGCTCATGACTATGACCTTTTGTCAGCTGGCGGCTCAAAGTAGCTCAGGAAATCCATAAAAGTCTAACTATGTGACTCGTAATGTCACCATGTCACTGCTCTGATAGAGGAGTTGTGATAACAAGCCTCTTATTCTCATTTCAGGTGATTTTGAACGCATGTGTTCATGGTTTGATACACGATCCATACCAATGTTTTTATTAATTTGTTTTTTTTTTAGATGTGTTTTTACCCAAGGAAATCTTTTCTCCGGAGTCTGCAGGTAGGAGGAATACGAGCAGGGCCAAACCAGAGATCAGCACGCAGGGAATAAGCAGATTTAGTCCGTAATACAGAGTCCTGCGGCGCATGGTGACTGTGAAGGTCACGTCAGGGTAGGGCTCTTTACAGCACTCGTAATACAGCTCGTTACGCTTGGCCGGCACACCTGTAGGAGAGAAACACACACAGTGGAAAAACTTTTCATATAATTGTTGGAGTTGATCTGAACCGTAATCTGAAAAGCTTTAGGTTTGTCACTGCTGTTGCAGGCTACAAGCACTCTGCCGTGAAAGGCTGTACTTTTTTTTATCTTTTAAGTGAAACCATTATTTCTGTGCTGATGAGAGCGAAAGTAAAGCTGGGTCGATATATTTTATGGTCGGTATGAGAAACGCCTCGCTCAATTCACCGAGCTGAATCTTATTTCTTCAACTCTGAAAACTTTTTCCACCAGACTGAGTCAAAGTCGGTCCAGGCTCGGAGCTCTGTCCTCATTTCAACTTCACATTGGGAAAAAAAAAGTTGTAGAGAAAAGAGAAAAGTTGGAGCCATTTTGATTTTTAGAGGGATTTCTCACCTTCGGGTTGAAATGTGGTTGCTCAGAGTTCGCATATGGTGTGGCTACATGGCTGCCCGAGTGTCAAACACTCCTGCTGCGAGCCATCTGGTCCTGTCTGACACCCATTTACAGTTAATCGTCACCCCGGGGGCCCCTGACTCTGGGATCTTGTCCCAGCTGGAAACAACCAGCACGGAAAGTTTCAGAAACCACACCTATTTTTAGCTCAAAATCTGTAAAACTGGCTGAGCTGTAGCCATATGTGTTCGCTAAGGTCAGTAGGCTGTGACGGCCATCTTGAGTTGAATTGACTTCAAAATTTATTCAGGTGTAGATATATATCTGATCATTATCATTTCTGAGAGTTTCATTAAAATCTGACCAGTGGATTATGCAATATTTTGCTAACACTACAGACACAGACGTCCCTTTCAGCGGTGGGTGATGATAACGAATACAAACATTTCATAAAGGTGTCATTAGTAGAAGCAGTACAGTTAGAAAGAAGCGGTCAGTTTCCAGTAAGTTTCTTTATCGTTTGCCCGAATCATAAAATATGAAACGCTTTTACGTTCAGGATTGTAAAAATGTAAACAATTGGGCTTGCTGTTGCAGTGAATGACGTATTTGGTAGTTCTGCGAATAAAAAACACCTTCTGTTTACGCAAAGATAAAAGCTGTTTCGATTTGGTGAGGGAAAATGAAATGATGAGCACAAAGTACAGGGTCCCACTGAACCATAATTACTCTACAACCAGCAGCAATATGTGGCCCTCTGCTTTTGCTTTTTAGAAATTGTTTACTTTTTGCAGCCCCCAACACTTATATAAAAATCTGTCTATGTTTGAAATCAACCTCTTGGACAAATGTGCCTAAATGTTTTCGTTTTGTCATACTGTATGTATTGGAATAATCCAAAATATTGATTTAAGGAGAGCAGCAATTTATTTTCCATTTGCTCTCGCGTCAGACTGGATGCAGAAAAAAACAGGATTCAAACAGTACTCTGATATCTACAAAATGATTTTTTTTTTTTCATTTAAACTGCATAGCTTAGATGGAAAGATTTTTTAATAATTTGTGCTTTGATTACTTCCGCCTCTCTCCCCGCTGGCGCCGGCGGTGACAAACACAGATCCTCTCTTACCCACGAGGTCCCACTCCCCGTTGGGGATGTAGGTGGACGTGTCCACGTCCAGCATCTGGAGGTCCAAAAGCCAGCCGTTGTGAGTCCACGAGCCGAACTTCAGGTCGCACTTCTGCACGTCGAAGGGGAACCAGCGCACGTCGATGTAGCAGGTGCTCTTCAGGATGCCGGGCGGGATGTACTGACAGTAACCCGAGGCGTTCACCAGGACGTTGGTGTGAAACGTGGCGTCGAAGCGCTCATCGGCACTACGGAACCCAATAACAGAGACCAACTCAGGTAACATCGCTCAGTTAGACATGGTTCTTATGGTCTTATTTAAACTGAAAAACATTTAAAATACTTAGTTTATGATTATTTTTTTTAAACTGGACACAATCCAGCAATGAGAGAACATCCTGCAGCTCAGGAGGTTCGATCTGAGAGCAGCTTTGAACACAAAAATTTGAAGTTATTAAACCCACAAACACCAGTGAAAAACAAACAAACAAACAGTAAACAGTCACATTGGGAAACTGGCTGAACATAAACTCTGAGCTCGGCCTTCTGGTTGAGCTCTAATTAAGGTTTGAAGAGGTGCTGCTTCGTTCGTAGTGAGCGTGGAAACTGCAACAGGCCAGAGGCAACGTCTGAACTCTGAGAATCCAGAGGACAAGACCCCAGCTACAACAACAACAACAAGCAGCTTTCCATTGCAGCGAGCAGCTGGAAGAATATACAATACCTCGGTTTTTATTGCTTTTTATTTAAGCATAATGAGTAGAAAAGGTCTTAGACAAAAATGAAAACCCTGTTTTTGTTTCTGATGATTTGTCACAAAGAAAGTGAAAACTGGATCAAATGTACAAATTAGTTTAAATGCCAAATTTAAATTCTGCTTTAGGGTATTGATTTTACTTTGACAACAGTTTTAAAAACAGCAGATTTTTCCTGCAAGTCTGCAATAAAAAAAACCTTGAAAAAAAATGTGGGTTCCAACAAACAAATAAGGTTTATTTTATAGTTATTAATTGTTTAACACAGATTCATTTTCTGATATTTTTTATTGATTTGAGGACAACTATGCTTCAACCTGCACATGTATGCACGGTTTAACTGCTTCTGATCAGAAGAGAACGAATGAAAGTCTGAAAAGCTTTTTTTTTCCTATTTTGTTGTCTTAAATCCTGGACATTGTTGAGTTTGCACCACAAACTTTTCTCTGACACTCACACACCTTTCTTTCTTTCACCACTTTCTTTTCATTTAAAGCCTCCCTCATTCATCTTCTCAGGCTTGAAAATTCCCCCAGAGGTTTGTTTTACTTCAGCAAACACCTACTGCACATAAGTCTGTTTTTTATTAATGACGACTACAATATTTAGAGATCTACTCACAGCCCTCGCTACTTCAAATTTACACGCCTAATTTTATAGAGCGCAAACACACACGCACCAACAAAGACCGTCATACAGCCCCAAAAATACATTGTGGCGAAAGAATAGACGTTTTGGACAATGGAAGTTAATGGAATCACTCTGTCTATCTGTATTTATGAAAGTGGGGCAGAGCAATAAGCAAATTATTTATGATACTTCATCTGAATGTGTATTCTACCCTGAAATTAGCACCGACACACCTCTGAGTAAAGAGCACCCTGAGGTGAGTTCGTGATGACAAATCAAAATGGAAAGTCTGGTAACTCAGAGCGTGGATATTCATTTTAATTTTCATGTAAACACATTGGTTTTAACACAGTTCCATTTCAGGTCCAGTATGCAACTATCAAAGGGAACGGGAAGGAAAGAGCATGCCTAAAATGCCTTTTGGTATGTACACATCTCGAATATTAAAAATGCAAATGGACAAGTGATATCCCTGAGAGAGTGGGAGCTCACACACACACACACACACACACACACACACACACACACACACACACACCATACACACACACTGCAGAAAGAGCACTGTGGAAATGTCAGAGTGGAGCAAGAGGGAACCAGAGGCCGAGCCACAGTGACAATGGTGGCAGTGACGGGTTCCTGCACCATGGGACATGAGTCACCGAGCTTTCCTCTCCCTCATTCAACACCTTACACACACACACACACACACATTCATTTTGATTGATGCTGCTCATTATGTTCCGCTCATAAGGAGCAACAACAGCTACTTTAATGTTAAACATTTTCAGAGCTTTTCTGTTTTTGTCCAATCAGGACAAAAAAACCCCCAGAAAAATAAAGACTGCAGATTTTTTCCTTGCAGCTTTCAGTTGTTCAGAGTCAAGAGCAACTTGAGGTCAGCGCCTCAGACTGAAGGCTGCGTTGTGCAGAGCCCATTCCATCCGTGCGCGTTATGTCACGTCTCCCAAAGCAAAGCGCCTCGGAGGATCTCGGTGTGAAGCTTTCTGTCTGAAAGCCTCAAGGCTCTGAGGCTGACACGCTGCGCAAGGAAGCTGCACGCAGGATGGGCAACACATTTCCAATTTATTTAATACAGACGGACAGATGTGCACACAGCTAAATGGACTGCTTTAACTTCAAATTCATAAAATGAAAGGAAAGAAGAAAAGAGAAGGTTTAAAATGTGCAAATAATGGTTTATTATGTAAAGTTCTCTCATTTTAATTAAGACCTTAATCAAGATTACTTATTATTAAATTATTATTATTGTTATTCAAAACTGTGCAAATGCTATGATCTCATATAGATTTTATTACATTTTTGTTACCATTTTATGTTCTGCACAACTTTTAGATGATATTGGACCATGGTATTTGACACCATAGTGTCATACTGTATATCTCTTATTTAATACACTTAAAGTGCCCTTCAGTATATATATATATATTTTTATACATCAGTCCTAATTCGGGATGTATTATGTTATGGCGCTGCCCATCTGTCTGTTTGACGACATGGACGTCCTTCATGTGCCTCATCGATTCGAAGTCAAGTGAGACAACTGACCTCGGACACATCGCAGTCATCAGCAGCTTACATGGCTGTTTTACACTTTTATATGAACCTGATACACACACACACACACACACACACACACACAATTATCCACAAACAAACTCATTTATATCAGCTGTTATTGCAGAAAAGCTACAACACACAGATGTCAATAATGTCATTTCTAACTTTCCTTGGTGTTTGGCTGTTGGGAATGGTGACCAATCACAGACAGATCAACTGAGCGCTACTCTGGGCTCCGCCCACATCATATAACCACAGACAACCGACCATCCCCTACTATAGGTGGTAAATTCAGTTCACTTTATGAACTTATTGAGTTGGTCACGCTGTTAAAGAGAGAGAAAAAAAAAAAAACTGGCCGTGGATGTGAAGGATCCACATTTGCATTATTCAGTTGGGTTTTTTTTACAGTTCCACACACCAATAAACGAACCAACAACTTATAAAAACGTAAAATGTGTTTTGTTTTCTGACAAAGAGGTTTTTCAAAAAAAGCAACATGGTTTTTTGTCTCCTTGGTTACGGGATTGGATATGTAGTCACTAAGGCTGCTAGAGTAATCCTCAGCCCACCTTGTGTTGAAGAAGCTTATTGTGAGAGGAAATCCACAGAAGATCTTGAAAATCCATTGTCTCACTCAGAATTTGATAACACACCTGTCTGTCCTGATTATGACAGAATTCCATATTCACCAAAACGTGAGGCAGAACTTGAATCTGGCTCGACGGATTTCTATTCCACAGAAGAGGACTTGTCATTTATAGAAACTCCAGATAGTTTTAAAGGAAAAACGGAATATCTCAATGACTCGTACGTGACAAGCGAGCCAACTGAAAAACAGGTAAGTATATTAAGTTATATTCGAGAGATTTCCAAAAGAACTGATGAAAAACCAGATAAGTTTCTCAAATTTATGTCCGCAATGATGTAAATGGACTGGTGCCACACCCAGACAGCACCACTCAGAAGAAACAGCTAAAATATTTGTTTTAGAAAATGGTAACGCTTTAGAAAAGAATACAGCTATCATTTGACCTCAGACTGTTGCATTGGGGAGTTTTCTCTGAGCACTCCGGTTTCCTCCCAAAGTCCAAAAAACACAGATTAGGTTATTTGGTGATTTTAACTTAAATGTGAAAGTGTGAATGTATGAATGTACAGATTTTTTTTTTTTTTTTTTTTTTTTTTTTTTTTTTTTTTTTTTAAACAGGGTGGCACAGTGGCGTAGTGGTTAGAGCTGTTGCCTCCCAGCAAGAAGGTTGCAGGATCGCTTCCCGGCCTGAGGCCTTTCTGGGTGGAGTTTGCATGTTCTCCCTGTGCACACGTGGGTTTACTCCGGGTACTCCGGTTTCCTCCCACAGACCAAAAACATGCATGTTAGGTTAATTGATGACTCTAAAAATTGTCCCTAGGTGTGAGTGAGAGTGTGAATGGTTGTTTGTCTCGTTTGTCTCTATGTGGCCCTGCGATGGACTTGCGACCTGTCCAGAGTGTCCCCCGCCTCTCGCACAGTGACTGCTGGGGATAGGCAACCGCGACCCGGAATGGAGAAGCGGGTAAAGAAAATGGATGGATGGATGGATGTTTTAAAACATATTCGAACATACATGTAATAAAAGGAATCGTGAGCATGTTTCATCTAAGACTTTTGTTTTTCTGGTGAGTTTAAACTCAAATCAGCGACCTGACTCACTAGCATATACGATTGCTCGCTAGGGACCGCTGGGGGCAGTGACATCCAGGGTTACAATGAAAACAGACAGACAGTGGAGTTCGAACATGATGGACAGTATAGCGAATGGTATGTGGTCATGGAAAATGTTGCGGCTTCGCACAAATGTAAATGAAACGGCAGGCAGCGTTCTGAGCTCTAAAGCACTTTCTGCTCTGTTTAAAAGATCATCATGTATTAGTGAAGACGGACAACTCTACCGGGGTAGCTTGCATCAAACGTCAAGGCAGGACCTGTTCCCCGCAGCTATAGCACTCTGTATCGGCATAAGCTGCTGGCTTCTAGGCCTCTGGTCACATTGTGGGGCCTCTTATTGGTGCCGGAGGCCCTTTATAATCATCCCTATGGACTTTTCTGCTCTTATACAGCTAAGAGGGTGAGCGTTTCACATGCTTTGTCCATTAGTCCTTCCTATTTGCAGTGGGCACCTGGGCTGTCGGAGGCCAATCCAGCTTTTGTGCTAAAGGTAAAGGAGTCTTTGTACAGATGTTCTTCAGTGGAGCTGCTAGCTTTCTACCCACCTCCATTCTCTTTAAAGGAAGAGCAGATTTTTAACTGTCTGTGCCCTGTGCGGACACTAAGAACTTATGTGAACAGGACAGCCGGCTTCAGGAAGTCAGACCAGCTGTTTGTTTTATGGGCCACAGCTCATAAAGGCTAACCAGTGTCATGCCAGAGGCTAGCACACTGGATTGAGGAGACCATAAGTCTGCAAAGGCCCATTCCACCAGGAGCATGGCCACATCGTGGGCACTGATGAAGGAGTATCTGTTCAGGATATCTGTGCTCCAGACATCTCTAGCTCTGGCAGGACTGAATGTTGGAACTTCAGAGCCTGTTTTATCCTGGTTCAGGATAGGTCTGGTTGTGGCTTCAGGGCTTTAATGCAATATAGAAGTGTAATAGGGAAACATCGAGCACAGTTGAAAAAAGAATGTTGGGTTACGTAACCTAAACCTTGATTTTTTGATAACATAGAGAGGTGTTTTACCAACACTTCCCTTCTTGCCCAAGCACAGCCTAGACTGAGTAGGGGGTGGTCGAATGACCATAGTAATATGATGCACGGCTCAGCCGGTCAGTCTTAGACAGTCGTCATATCATTGGAGCTTCTGTAGTTGGTCACACCAAGACGATTCCCCATAGTGAAACATCTCACTCTCATGCTGGGGAGATGGATGTCTGAGGAGTTTGCCTCCTGGACTTGTTACTTTAGTGATAAATAAGTGGAAAAAATGAATGGATAGAAAGTAAAATGTGTTATTTATTTGTTAAAAATGTGATTCTGAATGTCAGAATATCCATTCATTCATTTTCTTTTACTCGCATTTTCCTTTCCGGGTCGCGGGGGAAGGTTTCATATATTTGAACAGGTAGCTGAGAAGCTAGATGAGAGACAGAACAGGTAGACTGTGGGAGGACACTAAAATGCTGACACTTTGAAAGACCCAGGTTAGATGGAATGATTTATAAATATGAGCTGGCGAAGGCCAGGAACAATAAAATATGGAGGGTGGAGGTTGAATAGAATGAATTATAGCGAGATGGTGAGTTATGAAAGAGAGGTGGAGGGAGACAAAAATAGATTGTGATGAAAAGAGAGAAGGAGGGAATGAAGTGAAGGCCGAGGGTAAAAAAAGCAGAAGGGGGGTTAAAAGAGGGGTGTGAGCTCAGAGATTATGGTGGGTAATCCTGACTGGTCTAAAAGCTTTTAAATTTTGGGTTAATACTCTTAAATCATTGTTTTGTCTGTGTGTACAGGAGTGTGTGTATTGATGGAATTACACACTCAAATTAAAGGCCTAGTATTCCTTGAAGGAATGCATGTCGACCGTCGCCTTTCATGCCAGCTTTAGACTAAAATCATCTCATGTTGAGAAATGACATGTTTTTGAACTTCTGTTTGGGTATCTGCTGCTTCTAGAAACAGTCCAAGCACCAAAAAACAGCTGTTTTTTGACAATAAGTAAAGGTTTTCTGGTGTCTGGTGCTTTTGAAAACTACCTGTTTCAAAAACCCCGGAATTGTTGCGTCACAATCCCCGTTACCTAGCAACCCAAAGCCGAGCCCAGCCCTTCACCTAGCAACCCAAATGGAGCTCCGCCCACTTCATTACAAGAAAACCATCAGGTTAGTTCTGCTGGTTTTCCCGCTGAATGGTGTCTGCTGGAAAAGGAAAATGTTCTGTTGTCGGCTGCAATATAGAACATGTATTCATGCATGTTCTCCCAGTCATGGAGAACAGAGCTGCGTGGCTTTATTTTAATTTTTGATGGCAATGTCCCTGCAATATTACCAAAGAAAGTTGTAGTTTGAGCAGCTCAGCTGTCCCAGAAACACGTCTATGTAAGTCACTGCAGGTTTGTCTAAACTAACATTAGAACTATGTTAATAAAAAAGAAGAAAAGTTGGAAAAAATAAATAAAACTGATCTTTACCAGGCAGCCGTCCGTATGCTTTTTGGGTTTGGACTTGCTGATTGCTGGTGTCTCAAAGTCAGAATCCTCAGAGTTTGAATTAATAATGATATAAATGTGCGTCAGATCCGCAGCGTTTAGTCCTTCAGAGAGTTTTTAAGTTTTGAGACGGGTCACTAAGTTGAGGGGGTGTGGCCAACAGCAGCTTATTTGCATAAAAGTGACATAGCCCTAAAACTGGCAGAACTGATCAGGAGAAGTCTCAAGCATAATAGGTCCCCTTTGAAATCTGTCCATTGGTTCATGAGATATTTTGCTAACAGACAAACATACACACAGAGGCAAAAACATCACTGCTTTTGTCCACAGCAGCAGGCGATACAAAGACATCTCCACCCTCGAACATCGACGCAGAACACCTGAAATGCTGTTTGACTTCATTTCAGTTCCTTGTGATTTCTTCAGCTAAACACAATCATCCGTTTTACAACATTCTGACTGAATCAGTTCATGACTTCATTTTAACTTTCTGGATCTCAGACCCAAACATGTTTTTCCCACTTGGGTGAGCAGACATGTGAAATGCAAATCGTTGTTGTGGAGGAAAACAAACCGTTCTGCATCAGTAATTGACCCCTTATGGAAGCTTGAAGAAAAGCACAAACATGACCTGCATCACAAAACGCAGACAGCTCATTAACTTTTATCAAAATAGGATTTGTTTTTATTATTATTAATTTGTTGGTTTGTTTGTTTGTTTCCTCATTTACTCATTTAAAAACAAAACTGTATTCTGTAAATAATTACATCTAACATTACTTTAGTGACTAATCCTAATTGCAACCATCATTTCATCAGTCAGTCGGTGTCAGATGATGGAAAAGGAAAGTAAGAAATTTTTTGAATAAAAGTGAAACAAACATTTTACTTTTTACTCTTAGAAGTATAGCTCTGCAAAGTAAAAACAGTTTTTTCAAAAAACATTTCTCTATTAAAGCACATTACACACTGGTTGTTATTGCACACCACCATGAAATTACTTCTGTGTGTGATAGTTTGTCTGTCTGTTAGCAAAATATCTCCTGAACCAACAGACAAAGTTTAATGAAACATCTACTTCCTATTAACTTTTGGATTTAGTCCTACTCAAGATGGTTGCCACAGCTAATTGACTTTTAAAAAATGGCAGTTTTGCTAATAACCTTACAGATATTGACCTAATATTAGGTGCTGTAGTGCATACATACTCCAAACTCTACCAAATCCTACAAGATCTTGCAGTATTGTGTGCAGTTGTGCATGAATTTATTTTCAAGATTTGACCAAATGGGTGCAACTCCTTCATTTTAAACATAAAATAATCTTATTATAACTCCAGCATGCCATATGCATTGACAATATCTGGTAATTTTCTTTTAGGTCTTAAAAACTGCTTCATTTTGTAGATTTCACTGGTTTGTATACTTTTTTATCTGATTATTTTCTTTAACATAGTATGGATATTTTAGTAATTTGTATAAACAAATGATTGAGTTAAAAATTAAATAAACAATTATTGTGACTTTTTGTTTTAACTATTACTATATAAATACTGTAGGACGAGATGTATCCACACACAAACTTCTTACCTCTGAATTCGAATCAGATTTATTTGTGATTCGTCATGTTTGAGACATGGGAGAACTGAATGTGTTCCTCAAACCAGTTTAAAATCTGCAGAAGTCTGATCTGCAGAGGAGTTTGAGTGGAAAAATCTACAGCAAACTTTAGAGGTTACTGCTTTGCAGAGAGGGCGGCTCTGACCTGTTGTAGAGGAGGATGTCAGGAGTCCAGATCTGGTCCGAGGGGAAACGCAGGTTCTGGACTCCGGGGTAGTTTTCTGGATTCCAGCTCAGGTAGATATCGGTCCAGTGCTGAGGCAGAAACAAAAATATTTTCACAAATGACAAATTTCCTATTTCTCCAATTTAAGCTTCTCTCCATCGACTTCCTGTCAAATCCAGAATTTAAAATCTTCCTTCTAACATACAAAGCTCTCACAAACCGAGCTCCATCTTATCTTAAAGATCTTATTGTTCCATATTTTCCGAACAGAGCACTTCACTCTCAGACTGCAGGGTTACTTGTGGTTCCTAGAGTTTCCTAAATGAAAGGCAGACCTTTCAATTCTCAGGCTCCTCTTTTGTGGAACCATCTTCCAATTTCGGACACCCTGTCTACTTTTAAGACTTTCTTTTTTGATAAATCCTATAGTTTGGGTTGGTTTGGGTTTCCTGAGCTGTCCCTTAGTTCTGCTGGAGGACAAACTGACCACATTTCCTCCCTCTGCTTCTGCCTTTACTCTCTCTACTCTCCATGTTTGTATTTGTAATTACTTCTATCATTAACATGTTTTTCTTTGTCTTTCTTCCCATAAAATCTACAGCTGGACCAGTCATTCTGTGTTTGTCTGCGTCTCTTTCCTGTCCTCTCAAACCCCGGATGGCTGCCCATCATGAGCCTGGTTCTTGTTCTCTATGCTACATAAAGATGTTAGATAAGATTTGAAAAGGATGCAAAGATGAGAACTTTTCACAGTTCATCAACATGCACGGCACACTGTTCGTTTGAGGAACACTGTCAAACAGAGCCCTTACAAGGTAATTGTGTCATAAAATCTTAATTAAAGCACACTCAGCTGGTGATAATGTGTCCGTCACAAAGTTTGACTCACCAGCTGCAGCCAGGCGTTGGTCATTAGCACCTGGTTTTTCTCATCCTGCATGCAAACAGAAAAAGTAGGAGAATAAAACAAAAAACTGCAGCCAAACTAATTCACATTTCTTCAGTACAAAAAGGACTATGACCAGAGACAGAGACCACCTGTAGTCACTTCTGTTAGACGACCTGAGACATCCAGCTGGTATTAACGCACTGCATTTTAGATTTTCCTAAACAGAAACTGCAACCTCTTCCTCCTCTCCACAATTTACAGCCATGCCTCACACACACACACAGAATAAAACCCCAGCTTCCTCACCACGTCTATAATCTGCAGCAGCGTGAGGCCCAGCTCCACCAGGATGGCAGCTGAATCATTAACCACGGGTCTCTCTAATCGATTGTAGTTAGCCAGCAGCTCCTTGTACAGACGCCTCTGGTGCTCGCCCTGCGACGATTCTGGATGAAAGAAGCAGAAGATAAAGTAGTGCTTGTTCTGTTCTTACTGAGTACAGACCACGTTCAGTGCATTTTCAACACAAACTGAGCAAATATTCTAGTTATGTATAAAAAATAATAATTCAAATGGTGAGGTCCAAGGATGCCTTAAGACATGAAGCAAAAAAGACTTCAGGAAGAAGAGCTCTGTTAGTTTAGTTAGTCTGAAAGTTTGGTGATTAAACAGAAATTTTAAAAGTTTACTGACAATATTTTTAAAATGCCAATAGGTTTTTTTTCTTTTTTTTTTGGCTTGGGCCTTGGAAAAGCACTCGTGCTGAATTTTAATCCATAAAAGTGCCTTTAATGTTCCTCTTTTGTCGGCATCTGCCTGCAGTCAGATTATGAAGGACTTGCTGGGTTTTTAAAAAGAAAAAAAAAAAAGCAGCACCGCCTCACACTGATCCCGATCAGCTAATCTGCTGAGACTGTGGCAGGATGGGCTCGACGTTACCTCTGCAATCCGGAAACGTGCGACTGGTGTAAAACCAATAAGGTGCGCACGTGTTGAGCCAGAGGTTCTGACAAATGATGAATAAATAAACACTGCTGACGTCTGCGTTCATATCTGCTAACTGTAACACGCAGACACAGGGTGGCAGAGCCGTGGGGCGGTGTGGTTTTTAAAATGTCAGGTGATCGGGAGGATGTGTTTGCCGGCCACATTTTATTAAAGCACTGCCCATCTGTGTGAAAATAAAACACACAATGCAGAATATCCTCACTGATCTGAGATCAGTGAATTTTACATGAAGGAAAATAAAAAATGGTCAAAACTACATTTTACCAGTCATCAAGTAAAATCATGCTTTTGGCTGAATGTGATTTTTTAAAATTAATTATTTGCACTTTTAGAACAAATATCAAACTTTGCTGCTAAAGGAGCCCCGTCTGCTAAAGAGATAGTTCAGCTCTTGAAGTAGTAGTAGTTTCTGTGGAAAGGTTCTGAACAGTTAGTATCTTACCTGTTGTAGATAGCTCTTTGAACAACCTCAGTTTGGAAAAAAAAGTCTCATTCTGACAAGCCAACACCTCCAGTAGCCTGAAATGATCCAAGGCCAGAGTGGATCACTATTTAACCTCACAAATAACCATAAAACTCTGCATGAAAACCACTTAATGTGAAATCGACTGAGATATGTAAATGTTCATATTTGTTTGCCCGACCTGCAGTGAAATTTTTAAAATTTGAAGCTGTTTTGAGGTGGCAGCTGTCCACTTTGGTGCTGTTCCCTCATCAGTCATCAAAATTAAACGTTAGTTCTCCAAACTAAGGCTGTTCAAAGAGCAATCTACAACAGGTGAGATCATATTTGTTCATAACCTTTTTGCAGAACCCCACTTCAAAAGATCTGAAGCATTGTTTTAATTGACATATACAAAGAAAAGCAAAATCACCCTTTATTTGTCCTTAATAAAGAAAATGTACATTTTTGCTGCAGCAAACCCAAAATAATTAAACAAGATAAGAAATAGAATTAAAATAAGTAAACAATAACAAAAATATTAATTTAGAAATGTTAACTTGTTAAGAATCAAAGAGCATGAAATTAGTAATGTTATTAAGTATAATTCAAACACATGTTTACAGAAGCAGGTCAGTACAAACTAGTTTTTATGAATATTTTTGCACACCTCAGTAAGCACATTTTTCACAAACATCTGGGTGTAATCCACCAATAACATCAACTCCAGACATGACCTGCATACAGCCTCCATCATATTAACAGTCAGTGGTCCTTCCCCTAATAAACGGTGGATGAAGGGAATCAGTCAAACAAACAATATGAAAGAGAAATAAAGTCAAAGGAATAAAAACCCAGGCCTGTAAAGCTGTGAGGATGCTGCTGACTTTGGCCTGGATGGTGCTGATTGGTCCATTAAATCCGTAATGAGGAGAATTATGGCAGAACCGAGCCTGAGGTCAGAGACAGAGGCGCACAGAGAGGCTTCTCAAAACAGCGAAACCTCTTTTCAACACTCCTGCAAAAGCCAGTCAACGCTTGGGGAAGATGGATTGTTTTTATGGCGTTTCACAGACACACAATAATCTCAAACACAGATGCAGACAGATCCTTTCACAAGATTGTTTTTCAGTCTTTCTGCCTGCAAAAAATATTTGCTTGCGCAATTATGTACAATTCAAATGTCCTAAGGGGAGTTTCTCTTTTGGATTTTGATTTTAAAAAATGAAGAAATGACAAAATTCCAAACTATTAGCAGACAGAAAAGTCATAAATCTGCCCCCAAATATGCGAAATCAAATTTGTACAGACACATGAAGTAATTCAAGCTTCATCTACAGCTGCGATCCTGCCAAAAAATCCCTCCCGTGTCTCTCTTGTGTTTTATTACTGGGAAATGTGAACTGGGAGCCAAGAGAGCATAACTAAACCAATAAAATCAGAGAAGAGCAATCGAAAGTTCAGTCTCTGCTGCCGCTTGTCTCATAAAAGTGTTTCAGTCGGGATTAAATAATCAGGTAAAAAATAAATAAAAAAGCCCCGTGCCAGCTTTAATTCATAAACTAACGGAGTACACCGTGAAATCAGGACAAAGGCAGAAGATCCATGAGGGTTCTGTTCTGGTTTCTTTTGTTATTGCCTCCCTAATGAAGACAGTATTACAAGTTGGAGTTCAGACAGGACTTTAGTAATACGGTGGAGAGTTCGTCATGTGTTCAGCACCCATTCTGTTGATCTGTTTGTTGTCTGGGTGTTTAGGTTCAGAACGAGCACAGGTCTGTTACCGAGTTAACAGCTGATCAAATTTATAACTATTCTGAAGGTGATTCTTTACTTTTAATATTTAATGGACTTGGTTCGTCTGATAAGTGGGAATGCATTACCATGGATGGATGGATGGACGTATGGACAAATGGATGGACGGACGGACGGATGGACGGACGTATGGACAAATGGATGGATGGATGGATGGATGGACGGACGGATGGATGATATGTATTTTAACGAGGCCTTTATAGAAATTGTCCTCCCCACAAAGAGAAAATCAGACGTAGAAAGTCACCATCCTTCATCTGTCCTTCACTCCTGTTTTAACACCGTTTTTATTACCCTCTCACCCTCAACTGTAAATTTCTCAGTCTTTTCTTTTTTTACTGCACCTCTCTCCCTCTTTTCACCCTTTACAAGAATATCCAAGCACCCCACCCCCACCTCTCCTTTGTCAGCTTTCCAAACTTTTCACTTTCTCACAAGTAAAGAGCATTTTTACACATGATTAGCTTGTAGGACACAAGCAATCCTTCCCCCAAAAGCATCTTATTATTATATAAATCAGAAGTAATGGGAATGTGAGACCCATTAACCATTAACAGGTGACCATCATGAACAGATCTGTTCCATAGCGCTAAAACTTTCATTATTTGGGATAATATCTACATACATTACAGTTGTATCTGTCACACACTCGCATGTATTTACTGGTACACTGAGAAGTTCTGCTTTCTGATTTTGGCCTATTTGAGGTTTTTTTTTTCTGGGTCGGTGCATTCAGATGAGGCTTCCAAACATGCTCATCAGACAGCCTGAGGGACTCTTTCTCCCTCTCTCGTTCTCTAAAAACACATCATAGATAAACACCAAAACAAAACCGCAGGAAAGCTATTTCAGGGAAAGCTCTAAATGACCATCAGGGTGTTTTTGTGCCCCTGAAGCACCGAGCCGAACCCATCCAACCCGAGCTGCTTAAACCAACATAAATACACACGGGATGCAGAGGAATCGAGATGCTTTGTCCCTTCACATTCCTTCTGCCGAGGTAATCTTTATGTAAATTGGATGAGCCATTATTACATAAAACAATGTTTTTCTTACGCTTTCAGGAGTTTGGAGATTATGTCACCAGACTGCAAATACACAACAGCCAAGTGGAAACAACATAAATGTTTAGCTGATTAAATTTTGTGTTTCTCACGTCAATTTGAAATGTTAAACATGTGCTGGCTTTTTCCACTTCTTCACTTGGCTGCTCCCTTTCGGGGCTGCCACAGCAGATCATCTGCTTCCATCTTCCTCTATCCCAGGATCCTCCTCTGTCACACCAGCCCTCTGCATATCCTACAGCCATGAACCTTCTCTGTGGTCTTCTTTTTTTTTTCCTGCTCCCTTGGAGCTCCACACTCAACACTCTTTCTCTTGGTGCTCCCGCTTCCAAACCCCTCACAAACAGAATTACTGTTACACCTGTCCCCCTCTCTCACGCTCACACATGTATTCTTGCATGCTAACTTTGACTTCCATTCCACTTTTCTCCAGAGCATTACTCAACCTCTCCAGACTCTCTTCCACCTGCTCCCTGCTCTCACTACAGATCGCAATACCTGACCTTGCATGTCGACCTGTTCGTCACCACTGCAAAAAAAACAAAACATGATGGTCTATGATTACTAAAATCATTATTGTGTTTATGTTTGTAAGGATTTTAACTTGACGAGTTTTTTAGGGAAATCTTAGTGATGAATGACTAGTTTATCCACGTCTGTAGTTTGTCTTGTCATTGACATTTTTTCTTTGATTATAAAGTATACAAAATATGCACAATAGCTGCATGGTTGTGATGTTTAAAACAATCAAATACCTGATTTGGGTTAAAAACACACAATTTGACATTACCTGATACACTTAGATAACCTGAATGTTCCTCACAAACATTCAGAATGTGCCGAATGCTGACAAAGACTCTGGTGTCGTTGGGCTAAGAAATGCAAATATAATACGTACCATGAGTTTCACAATCAGTAAATGGCCGCATAATTCCCACGAGGCTGTAATGCTGTGGCTTTGTTTTCTGCAGCTGACTCTAACAACTGTTTGCTCCCAATAATCTTGCTGCTAGGAAGACACATGGGACCTCAAAACAGGGGCTTTTGGGCTTTGGGCCCCTTTGGGCCCCTGTTTCAAACCATGCAACATGAATATTGATGAATAAACATAAACGAAACGGTGACTCGAATGCAGGAAAGTTAGAGAATAAGTAAAATGTTTTCAATGAGACACATGTTCCTTTGGTTTACATGCTGCTTGGAGTTCCTTCGATAGAGACATGGACTTACATGACAAATCTTTACTACCGTGACAATGTCTGCCTTATGAGCGAAAGCTTCTATGCGGTCGGAAAGAGTGTCACATGAGGGGCCAGTCCCTGCTGGAGCGACAGTTCTGCAGCATCTAGTGAAGACGCGTCACCAAACCTTATTTTTCCTGAACAGACGCTAAATCTAGGAAATGGAGACACATAGCCGAATCTTTTTTGCGCCCTGGAGGATGACAGAGTTCTGACCGCAGAATGCTCCTAAGCAGAGGAGTTGCACACTTGAACTGTGATACACCGATCCAATACAAAGACACCACTGACAGATGTCTCCCCGCTGAGGGCCTGCACAGTCGACACCACAACAAGCGCTGCGTTTCTAGATGCAGAAACCGAGCTGGTGGGAGTGTGAACGAACTAAGCGAAAAGAGAAAATTTTAAAAAACGTGCAAGTAAAAAAATCAGGCGGTGGTGTGGAATTATAAAACTGTTTGTCTGGTAACTTTCAGCAGCCTGAACTGGAGGCACATCTACTGAAGCAGTGTACCTCCCTGTTTGCATTGTTTGTTGAAGAACAACAATACTATTTGTTCTTTCTGCGTAAGTTATAAAAGTAAGTCGTTGTAGCCTCTCAGGTTGCAGTTTGACTTGCAGGGATTGTGTAGTCTACTTAAATCTGCAAGTGGAGGTTTGCTAATGGTTTTAATTCATTTTAAATGGTTACAGGTAAGCTAATTGGCGAAGTTTGACTAGCAGAGCTTTCCGCGTGCAAACAGATCTTTGACAGTTGGTATTCTTTTAGTTACAGTGCGACAACCATGTGGTAACGTAATCTGTGCTGCTGTAGCACACAGAACAACTCTATGCTGCAGCAACTGGCAGCAATCCACCTTTTTTTGTTAAATTCTTGAACTTTTAAATTTCTTTAACTTATTACTCCCTTAATTTTTTAGTACAAATAAAAAATGTGACACCACAATGAATGGATTTTTGTCTTCTTTCACAAAGTTTGTCTCTCGCTGCTATAGGACTTATGGTTCTCTCAAAAATCCTCCCAGAATGCAGAGCGTAACACCCACGCTTCCATAAACTTCAATTATATTGTGGTTTTGAATATTGTCTTCAATACTGGAAGTGAGGACTCTTTTTAACTTGTCATATCTTCTACATAAAACCCTGTAAACACATAAAAAATGACATGTGTGACCATGAGAGACTTCTGCTGCTTTGGTTTAAAAGTTTCTAAGCTCCAACTTACAGTTTTCACACAGCGACTGCTTGTTTGAGGCTTACTTTTCAGTTTGTTTCTGTCTGTCTCTTTTAAGTTTGCTATCAGGGAGTAAAAGACATGAATGCGTGGTTTCCATGGTGATCCCATGCTACTGGCAGCAGCTTTAACATCTTGCTTCTCTTTACACTTCTTATACAGTTCATGTGTTAGAATTTAGACACTTTTTTTTTAGTTTAAATTATTTCAAAGCTGACGTTGGGGGTTTAGGTAATAGTTACACTGACCTTCAAAATTCCATCAGAAATGTTTTGTTTTAAACTGTTTTACTGTTTAAACTCATCACCTCAATTCAGAAACAAATGATGTCAGAATTAAAATTTTAACTTGTTAATATAGATTAATTCCTGCTACAATTTATTTAAAAAGTCAACAAGACCAAATGTAAAATGCATTAAATAAATATGAGGGTATATTCATTTCATCATGTGTATTCTCCATAACCTTTCAACTTCTTCTGATCTGAGGTCGTTTATGAAGCGCTTGATTTATTAATCCATACAGTTTGGTAGCTTCCACTGACCAGGCCGTAGGAGTAAAAGTAAAAATAAACCACAACAGACTCTGCCTCAAAAAGGACAAAAAGTCTTCACCCTCCTGAAGCCCTCGAGAGAGAGAGGCAGAGAAAGATAGAGAAGCCCTTGTGACTTCGGGTCAGTTTGACCTGAAGGCCACTAGAGGGTTAAACAAGAAAGACAGAAGGAAATTTTGAGGGAGATGAGGCGATGCTTTGAATTCAAGCAGAAATGATTACATCTGTGCCGAGAAACTTCACTCTCATCAGTCTCTGATTTTGTGCTGTATGTTTGGTTTTACACTTTAATCTATCTATCTAACGATCTGTCTGTCTGTCTGTCTGTGTCTGTCTGTCTGTCTGTCTGTGTCTGTCTGTCTGTCTGTCTGTCTGTCTGTCTGT
>NC_051438.1:18471500-18473040 GCF_001649575.2 Kryptolebias marmoratus | reverse complement strand
CTGTGTCTGTCTGTCTCTGTCTGTCTGTCTGTCTGTCTGTCTGTCTGTCTATCTATCTATCTATCTATCTATCTATCTATCTATCTATCTTTTTCTCTTTACATGTGTCACTAAATTTTGACTTTAAATACAGCTGTTTTAATTTCGTTGGCTACTTTTTTTCAAAATAGTCTAAAAAAAGAGATTAAAAAAAACAATAAGTTGCATGACTTGTTTAAATAATCCTTTCTGTTTTTCAGTGTTTTTGTTAGTTTACTGGGTACAGAGTTAACTCCAACAAAGAGCTCTGTTATCACTGGTTTGCAAATTGTTTGCTTCTCCATTCAGTTGTTCGGGTCGCTGACATGCTTCCTCTCTGTCCATTTTCTCCCCAGCAGCATGACCTCGACTGCTTTAGGTGAGGAGGTGAAACGTAGCAGGACTGGTTGATAGAAAAATCAGCGCGTGTGTGTGTGTGTGTGTGTGTACAGACTCAGTCATAACAGGGAGTTGGAAAGCACAGCTTTAAGCCTCTGTGTGAGAAACTAAGTGAACAAGCCAGATGTTACAGATGTAGCTCCTGCTGATGATGATGATGATGGAATGGGGGCTTAAGAGAGAATTATAGACCATTCATGCACATCTCTGTACACACAAATGAGCAAAAACTAATGTGCAGGCTCTTACTGTCCACATGGGTTACATAAATGCATTTCAACATGTTTGAAAAGAACTATTTGGGTGTTTGTTGACCATTTTAAAATCAAGATTTAACAACAGATATATAAACAAAATGCAGAGACTAAACATTCAGTCCTGCTATGATTTATTTATTTTGTTAAATTCATGACTTTGAATCAAAAACAAGTAAAAGTTAATTCTCAATTCTTCAGGGCAAAACTGGAAACACAGCTTAACTTAAATGTCAAATTCAGGAAAAATAAACTTTCCCCGTCAAAGAGGAAAGGCTTCCTGAGCAATGATGTAAAACACAAACTTGCATTCTGCCTCTGTGAATGAGAGCGGGACGGTTTTCCCCCTCAGACCTACCTTTGAAAAGCATTGTTGCCCAAATATAAAACCCAACCGAGCAGGGGCTCCAGAACTTGTGGCACCGCATCCTTGTGCTGGTCTGTAAACTCTGCCGGTGTCTCCGTTTCAGCACAACAAGGACTCTGCAGCGGCTCTCTGCTGGAATGAACACGGGCAGGGGGGAGAGACAGAGGGGAGGGAGGGGGGAAGCCTTCAGCTGACGGTGTGGAGCTCAGAGTGATGCAGCCAGTTGGTGCTAATTAACATGCACCTATTATTCAGGGGGTTTTAAACAGATTGTTTTTTTTTGTTTTTTTTACAGTAAAAAAAATATTTAAAAAAAAGAATCAGGTGCCCTCTATGACTGATTTCACAGCTGATAAGGTGATATTTACTGAGAACTATTTGACAGAACATCACTTCAAAAATGACCAGACTATCCCTTTAAGGTAAAGTTTTACACATGATTGCATTGCTACAGGCACAGCTTCCTTCAATTTGGATATTGGAACATATCCCCCCCCCCTCC
>NC_051438.1:18410966-18471424 GCF_001649575.2 Kryptolebias marmoratus | reverse complement strand
CTTTTGTTTGGTGCGCATTTTTAATTTCTCCTAGCTATTTAGGATTAGTAAAATCTCAAAAACATAAAATACAAAAATTGTTTTTGGAGTTAAACTATTATATATATTTTTTAAAAATAAAACTCAAGAGTTTGTCTAAACCAGTCTAAGCTGAACAGAATAAAATCCTGAGGCGCAGAAAGCCAACGTCCTCAATTAGGATGTAAGGTCTCAGGAGGTTATATGCATAATACTTCTTCTTTTTTTTTTTTGTAAATATAAATTTAGACGAGAACAAGCTTCAGTAGGTTAAGTAGTGACTGTTCTGTTTTTAATAATTAATATCCAAAAATAAAAAAATAGGCAAAGTAGAAGGAGGAGATTCCTTAACTCCTGCACTGCTGTATTTTGTTTAAATAACCTTCATGTGACAACATAACGAATCTTATGAAATGCTGTTCTGGCTTTTGGTTTTGGTGCCACCTCGAGATTAACACCGCCCCTTACCTGACCACCTCTTCATAGGTTTTCTGGAGGCGCCCCTGTTTGCAAATGTTTGCATATTTCAGTCAGTAACAGTCGGGGCTTCAAGCCTTTGTGACTTTTATTTTTCTGAGTCGAAAAATGAAAAGCTTGGGAGCCATTGCTCCAAACTAGAGAAAATATGATCAACAGCCAGAAAAAAAGAGAAACCCTTTCATTGATGAAGCTGCAAAAGACATTTGAACTAAAAGCCCATAAAAAATGAATCTTAGTTTGCTTGAAGTAGACACATTAAGAAATCAAAGTACATGAATGGCCATTGTATGAGTTATCTAATCGAAAATATACTTTTTACAAAGTTTAAATCACTAAATACAATGTGAAAGATCTTCTGAGTTTTCTTGAGAGGTCAAATAAAAAGATAAGGCCGAACACAGGAGAGGCACCGATCATCTGTCTGACTGGTTTTCAGAAATGGCGTCTCCGGCTCATAAAGCACATCACCTCTTTCCCTCACAGCTGGCGGTGGTGTTTCAGAAAGATGTGCCATGTGTCACGCTGCAATTTCCTGCTTCTTGGCGTTACAAAGAGGCTCATCAACTGCATTTTTTGTTGTATTTGTCTCCCTTTTTTTGTGCCAAGCTAGCTCATCATCCAGTGACCTATTTATTCCAGTCCATAAATAATTTTAGTTGGAAATAGGAACCCACAGGCAATGAGGAGGAACGCTGCTTTTTTTTTTTTTCTCCGAATGCCAGGTTTTTTTTTCCTCTCTGCCTGGTTTCTTTTGTCCTCTTCTCCATAATCAAAAAGGGAGGATGAGCCAAAAAAAAAAAAAAAAGTCCCATGTCAAAAGCATGGGAGCAGTCGCTGCTTCTTTGCTTTGCATGTGTATGAAAACTCCATGAGAAGGCAACTGTGGTTTTAGGTTTGGTTACAGCACCGAACAGAGTTTCAGTGCTGCAGGTGGACCGACCTCTGTGAAATCTGAGTCCAAGTTAGTACGTTAAGTAATAATTATAACTGTTTGACATTTGACATTGACATTTTCAGTCTTGAGCTGCACCTCATTAAAGATCAACAGCCATATTTCTGCGTTCCTAAATAAAATACGTGGAACCTTCACCCGTCCCAGTAGGGTGTGTGCGTGCGCAGGTGTTTGATAGAATGAGGTTACGTGAGACATGGGGATATGTTGGCGTCTGGATTCATTTATAAACCTGCATTTCTGTGTCAGTCACCAGAACAGCCTTCTGCCAGCTTGAAAACATATGTAGATTAGAAAGTTTTATCTCCCAAACAGACCAGGAGAAGCTCATCCATGCTTTTATATCCTGTAGACTGGATTATTGTAATGGTCTTCTAACTGGACTCTCCCAAAAGAACAAGAAGAACTGAGCATGTTGCTCCAGTTTTAAAATCTTTAGACTGACTCCCAATTAGCCATAGATGAGACTTCAAAGTTCTGCTGCTGGTCTACAAATCCCTAAATGATTTGGGCCCAGAATACATGAGTGAAATGCTAATGAAATACGAACCCAGCAGGTCTGAGATCTACAGGTTTTAGCTGATGTGGACAGCTAAAACTTTGCATGCCTCAGGAAGAGAACTATGTCAAGAAGAAATAAAAAAAGCAACCTAAATTCTTTTTACCTTTGTTAGGTTTTAACCTTCTTCCCTTCTTGTTTTAATACTAATTGTCTAATAAAGTTTATCTCTTTATTTTGATGCTAATAAAGTAAACAAGTTCTCTTCAGAAAGATTTTCTTGCTTCGATCTCCTAGCAGACAGCGCTCTAACTCCACCACCACGGCGTCTTTCGAAAAAAAAAAAACATTGTCTCCTCCTGAGACAGTGTGACCTCTGCTGTCTCAGCTCGCTGTCTGACTCGATTTTCCTGCTCAGGTTGTGACTCGGGTTGTTATCGGAAGTCACAGAAAGGTCAGAGCGCTCACACACAGTTTGGAGTTCCCTGTGAAAAAAATCAGGGATAGTTAGAGATGAGGAGGGCCTGAAGTCAGTGTTGGGGAAAACAAATAAAACCAAAGAAAGACATTTGTTTAACGTGTGGGCGGATGAAAAAGAATGCAATAAAATCTTCAAAGAAGGGCTGGAGTGCATAAAAATACTCCTACATATATTTACATACATACTAAAGTGCATAAGTTCATAATTAATTTAAATTATTAACAGTTTTTGTCGTGTTGGACACTCTTTTCTCTGTGAATTAACTTTCATCCCTTCAGCTTTCATCTGTTCGTGTGGCTGCATCAGCGTTTGTGCAGCCATGTTAATATTTTATCACACAAAGAAAGTCAAATAAGATCACCAGCTCAAACTTTAAAGGAGGAGAGACTTAATGCAGCACCTCAGCGAGATGAAATTGAAAATTGCTACTCCTGGGACTGGATTTAATTTTTTTCTTTTCAGGTCTCAGCCTTTGATTCAAAGGCAGACTTTGAATTATCTTGTCTTGAGTTGTGTTATGTAATTTTCTTGTATATTAGGTATGTAAATTTTAGTTATGAGGTGCATTTTTCAGATCAACATCACAAACTGATTCACATTACAATATAATACTTTAAAACAGAGACATAAAGCGATTGTCAGTCATTTTACTTTGCTACTTTTATTTCTAACATCTATTTCATCGTCTGTGTGCCAATTTTATTTAAATTTTGCAACAGGTCAACCTTCTATTTGGTCTGGTAAGTTTATTCCCTTGTTTTTTTTAACTCTTCAGTTTTGCAAAATAAGAAAAGAAAAAGGAAAATCTGCTGCAGAAACATTGAATCTTCTGCTTTAATTAGAGCACCATCTAGTGGACATAAGGTCAATGTACACCCCAAAATGTATTATTATTATTATTATTATTATTATTATTATTATTATTATTATATAATTAAAGGCTGAACATACCTTGAAGGAACGCATATCTCCCACTGTCTTTTTTGCCAGAGTTTGAAAGTAAGATCATGTTATGCTGAGAGGAGAAAAAGTGTTGCCGTTTTAGTCAAATTTAGAAAATAACTCATTCTCGTGCAGCCTCATAAGTGCTTGGAGTCAGCTGCAGTATTATCAAACCAAACTTTAGGTCAATATGGGTAAATTTGACTAAGTTATAGTCATTTTTGTGTTGGCTACAGCTGATTAGCTCTACAACTCCAAACTGTAGCTAAACATCTGTCAAACTGACCGAGTTGAAGCCATTTTTGTGTTCTGTAAAGTCAGCTGAGGTGGTCATCTTTGATTGATTCCACACAATAAAAAGGTGTAGATGGGCGTAAAAAATTCCTCTTTGAGACACTGGCAGTATTCTGTAATGCAGCGTCAGTCAGCTTGTGCTCTTATAATCTGAATCTGTCTTGAAACGGCAAACAGAGTTAATTATTGTAAACAAAAACAAACTGCAGTTGTGCAAACATTTTGATGCAAAGTCATTTTCAGTTTATAAAACCAATGCTTGTATAAAATATAGGCCGTGTTAGAGCAGAAAACTCAGAGCTTTGCCTAAGCAGAGAGTAAATGTGCATGCTGGATGCCAGAGCAGCACCTTCCTGCTGAATCTCTCAGCTTGTTTAGTTTCTTCTGTGGAAACGCCACAGTGTCCGTCTGTTGGAGGGTTTTGGAGGATTGGCTCGGTGTAAATACTTACTTTGAGAGAGCAGCTCTGCCTGATGCTTGGGTCCTTTCATTCCTCTGGTTCCTGGTAAAAATCTGTGCAAGCAGCTCCTGTTTTGCCATTCAGACGAGACCTTCTGAGCTCTGCTCACACTGCAGGTAAACATGTGATACCTTTTACAACTTGACTGTTTCTGTCATTTTTATTATTCAAAACTAAAACTTTTAACTAGCTTAAACATACCTATCTAACCTTTGATAGACATGAAGTTTCTGATCCTTTTGGCTGTTTTAAGTGGTAAGTGATTTTCCTTGTTTTATAGAAAGCTGCATTCATAGCTAAAGATCAGAAAGGACCTTTACTTTAAATACATTTGGATTTACTGAACGATTTAGGTTTTTAATATCAGCTACTTAAGATGAAGGCGTTTCACAAAGTTATTTCTCCATATTTTTGAAATCCATTGCTTTTGGACTATGGGACCGCATATTTTGTCTGCTATTTTTATGAACTGCTTTTGTTTTCAGGGGTGTTTTCTGCCCCCTTCTTGAAAGAAGAGGCCGCAAAGAGGTTCATCAGGCTGAAGAGACAGGCGGGATACTGGGATCCACATAACCCTCAGAACGTGTGGGGTTTCACCATTCAGGAACAGGTAACTCGTCTTATGGGGTGGTAATGCAGAAAGCAAAATGGAAACTTCTAACACAGCCAGTTCAGGAGGAGATATATTTTTAATAAAAAATCATGTCTGTCTTCTTCAGGCTAACGAGCAGTGGACGGCCCTTCGAACAGGGGCTCAGTACTACATGGACATGGGTAACCTGATGTTTGACCCCTCTGTGGCTGAGTGAGTCAGATTATTCTTAAATATTGTGGCTCAAAGTGCAGGTTTTCTCACTTTCCACAGTGCAGCATTTACACTGTGTGAAACTGAAACTTAAAACAGTTTTTAATTTACTTGTTTGCAATAAAGGAAAAAAATAAAATTCAAAAGTTTCAGTTTTAAGAGATAGTCTGGTCAATTTTGAAAGGTTCTGTCAAAACTAGTTATCAGTGATTAAAACCTTATGAGCTGTGACGTCAGTCAGAACATGGAGCCTTCCTCCAGGCTAGGCTAATGGCTAGCATAGTTAGGACCCATTTTATATCGTTTTCCAAGCTTAGAAAACAACTCTTTCTCAAAAAACGTCACACTGGTGTGAAATAACGCTACATTAGCTAATATTAAACTTGCGAACTTTTACGTGGCACTGTTTGTGTTTAGTTTGTCATCGTTTTGTCCACCGAACAACGTACGTGTTACTACGCAAATATCGATTCCTCCTTGAGGCTGCTGAATGTATTACTCCGCCGCCGCGGATTGATACATTCAGCAGCCTCAGGAGATAGACAGACAATGACATATAAGTCATTGTAGACAGACGTCTGCGTAGTAACACGGATGTTGTTCGGTTGGGGAAACAGGGCCGAACCAAACAAAAGGTGTCGTACAACAAACTATTCATAATTATTTGACAGAGCATCACTTCAAAAATCACCAAACTATCTCCATGAGCTTGCAATAAGACAAAAAGCGCACTTTATAGTGACTTAAAAAACAAACAAATGTATATATTTGTGTATTTTTTGTACTTGTCTGTGTTGCAGTGAAAACAACAGACTTTATATGGAGATGCTGCGCAACATACAGGCTCACCTGGACAGCCAGACACGTCAGCACAGATAGAAAACAAAAGAGGAGGAGTGAAAAGATATGACTTCATGATGCGGACATAAATAAAGTAAATAAAGTTCAAACTTTTATCCTCTTATTATCTATAGAAATTAGTTTTCTCTAGTTTGAAGAGAACTTGTTAACTTTTGTACTCTGTGTTGAATGCACACTTTTTAAATAGTTGATGGAAATAATTTAAACTACTTTTAGATTAAAATGTAGCCTCTCTCAACAGCTAATAAAATGTATAGAAAAAATATATGATGCATGTCAATGTTATGAAGCTGAAAGTTCATTTAATAATAATAAAAAGCATAACAAAACTGTTTCTCCATTCATTTTGCATTGATATTGTCAGTGATATAAATATATAAACAACACTATAAATCTGTCCTTATTGGAGATCTTATTAACATTTTAAAAGAATCTTTGTCCTTCATCAAATATCCATTCTTGACAAATATTGTATTTTAAGCTTGTGGTGGTTTGAAACTAACATTAAAAAACAGTCTAAAGAGAATTTTTTGTGTCTTTGTTCACCACTGAGTTTCATGATCGGTCGCAGGCTTTTTTTCTCCTCTTCCATCTTTGTTGCAGTATTTGATTTTTTTTTTTATTTGTTTGCATGGCATCAAGAAAAACTACAGTTCTTACTGAATGGAAACTGTTATAAAATGACCACAGTTGCACCCATAAAGCTTTTTTTTATTTAAACCAACTTTATTATTATATTAAAGTACTCAGTTGTTTAAAAAGTGTACTTTTGCAGACTATGGAATAAAAAGTTGTCATTACTTTACACTTTGTATAATTTTAATTGAGCTCTTTATCTGTTGTGAGGCTGAAACAGAAGAAGAAGCAAATCAGACACACAATCTGTTCATTCTTGAAATAATATCTTCAAGTGTTTTTGCACAAACATGTTTGTGGGGAAAGTGAATGTTTCTCTGGAAAAGGTGATTTTTAATAAACTACTAATGGGTTAGAACAGCGGGAGGTATTTTGTGCTTTGGAAAAGTGAGCATTAAAAACGTGTGCAAATGACTCATTTAGCTAAATATATATTTGAAATTTGAATCTTAGGTGGCTGTTTTCAACTCAATATGGAAATTTGTTCTGCAGCAGCTGAAAAAACATTTAAAACAACTGAATAGTGAGTGAGTTCATGGCAGAAATCAAGTCAGTCATTATGGTTTTGTGGGTTTATTAGTACATAACACTGTCGTGTTTTTTAGTTAGTTCATATTTTAAAATGTGGTTTTATTTTAGCCTAAATCCCATTTTCTAAATGCTGAATATGTGTTGAACTATCTTTTGACTCATGTGCTGCTCTAACCTTCACTCATTTATCCACAAAAACACGTTGTGCAGTTGTGACAATGTGAAATTATATTATTTGCACAAACGTGATATTTTACATAGAGGATCAGAAGTCAAAAAAGAAAAAAAAACAATGTAAAAAGGACCGTGAATGTTTTTTTTTTCTCGCTCAGTTAAAATACTCCATAGATTCTTGAATGTAGATCTTGAGTGGTGATCATTGTAACGGGTTTGAAGGTGTTTCCTCGCTTGCGGTTGGAGGAGGGACTTTCAGGAACATCTGCAGGGCTGGAGTGAAGATCAGGATGGTGCCCAGGATGGAGACGGTAAGAAAAGCCCACAGGAAGATCCGGTCTAATACCTGGGCCACAAACTTCCAGTCCTGAACCACCTGAAGGACACAGAAGACAACAGACACAGGATTTATTGTAAACATACGGCCCACAGACTTTAGAAAAGTTAATCATTCTAGACGCACCTCACGGATGAAGTGCTCTTTCCGGATATGTCTGCTGATGTAGCGCACCGAATAGATGGCTCTCTCCAACATGGTGGCCCACGCCTCTTCCTCTTTCCCCTCAGAACACGCCTGGCCGTAGGCGCCACCGCTTGTCCGCTGGCCCCCCCTCCGACCTCCAGAGCGAGGCTTCAGCTCGGGACTTTCAGGAGCCAGCTCTGGGTAGTGGTACCGGTCCGTGTGCCCCCGCATGCAGAGCAGCCGGGGCAGCTTCTGCAGGAAGAGGCTGCGAACCCACGGAGACATCGGGTGGTAGGTGGCCGAGGAGCGGTGGTGCACATTAATGACAAAGACGGTGACGATGATGGAGAGGGTGACGAAGATCATGATGAAGAGCAGGTATTCCCCGATGAGCGGGATCACCTTGGAGGAGGAGGGGATGATTTCTTCGATAACCAGGAGAAACACAGTGAGCGACACCAGGACAGAAGTGGAGAGCGACAGCTTTTCTCCTTCATCCGAGGGGAGGTAGAAGACCAAGACCGTCAGGAAGGACAACCCCAAACAGGGGATGATGAGGAAGAGAGTGTAGAAGAGCGGCAACCTCTTCAGGATGAAGGAGTAGGTGATGAAGGGGTAGCCATACAAGCCATCCTTCCTGTTCCCTTTGGCACCAGTGGCACTGAGTATTTCCCACTCCCCATTATCAAAGAAGTCCTTCCGGTCCACATGGTTGTCCATGAGAACCAGGTCCACCATGTTCCCATCGTAGGTCCAGGACCCAAACTTCATGGAGCAGTTCTGCCGGTCGAAGGGGAAAAAGGTAACATCCATGGTGCAGGCGGACTTGTAACTTGCAGGTGGCGTCCAGGTGATGGCGCCATTGTATTTCACAATGGCTTTGGTCATCAGGGAGCCTTCAAACCGCCCATCAGCGCTGAGGAGTCACAAAGTCAAAGTCAAAATTGATCTCATCCATATTTTATTTACACCAACATATCTTATATATATATATATATATATATATATATATATATATATATATATATCAACATAGGAAATAAAATTAAGATGAAAACTGGAAGCTATTGGACTACATGAAAGGAACATTTCTGACCCCAGATGGATGTGCAAACAGTTATGGGTCAAAGAACTTCAGCTGCACATCCCTCCCCAGCAGATCCCAGCCAGGAAACATGTCAGGTTCCAAAACTTTGAAACAGTCACTGCAAACTAAGTACTGCAGACGAATCTAATTCCCATTCTGTTCCACACCAAACTGCACCTTCATGCATGTGAAAGAGGTCAACAAAAACCCCAACGACCCTCAAGAGGGAGGGGAGGGAGCGGGATCTGAGTTCACCTCATGTAAACGAAGCAACTCGCAGCTTTAAAGACTGCAGCTCTGCACTTCTCAGTTAGAGCTAGGAGGGCTCCTCAGATGAGAGGCAAAACGTCTTCAACAAACAAGGATTCCAGTCAGCTTTTTGAAAAACAATAATAATCTAAGGATCATCATCACTACCTAGCAACATGACTAAGATGTGGTGTGGAGGAGACGTCTTACTTCTCATAAAGGACGATATCTGGGAGCCAAATGTTCTCTGAAGGAACTCTGATGGAGGTGATCCCACCGTATTTATCCGGGTTCCATCTCAGCTTGTAATCAATCCACTCCTGGTCAACACAGATGCAAAAACAAATCTTTTTTTTGGCTTAAAATATTATAATAGATATAATAGAACAACATGTTAGCTGTTTGCAACTCTGGTAATTTCTATATTAACAGAATTGTGGATCTATCTTTTCTGAATCATTCGTGTTTGTGATGAATTAACCATATGCTCTGTGTTCTTACCTGAGTCAGCCAAACATTAGTTGTCATAAGCTGGTTTTTCTCATCCTGAAATAGACAACAGAAACCAGAAAAAAAAATCACGTATTTAAAAAGAAAATGGTATCTAAAAGATAAAATAACAATGTGTAGATTTCAGGTTAATTTATGAACAAAGCTGCAAAGGAGCCTTAATTTATATGGATCACTGTAGACAAGAACAGTGTAAAATAATAATGATCTAAGCACAATATATTTGACTGAATGATTGTTCACAGCACCAAAATGTTTCCAACTTTTCAATCAGGAAAGCTATACGCAATCTGCACGGTGATCTTGGATGTACAATGGCATCTTTTTCTTTTCCGTTAAACAACACCGAATCACATGCTAAAAAGATGAAAAATAAGCAAAGAGCTTGAGACTGAAGCTGTGAGCTGTGTGCCAAACGGAAGCAGTGTAAATGTATCAGGTAGTAAAGAAAAGAAGACAGGAACAGACAGATGTAGAGCAGCTAACTCTGGCTCACTTCCACGTCACTGGAGGCAGGTTTGAGACGTAGGGGGAATATTAGGTTGAAAAAATGAATGTGGCAGGTGAAAGAATTGCATCCAAAGCTGCAGCGGAACATCCAGCCCAAGTCTCAGCTGTCAGAGAGAGTTGGATGGTTTGGTTGATCACATAGACCAGATGTGAACCATAATCTAATACTGAGCCGCGCAGAGGCCCAGAGAGACCCGGGGGACAAACGCAGCAGAGCCAAGCCGCTGGGTTTACACGGTTAGCTCTCATGCTCGTTCTCTTTTTCCAGACTCTTTTTTTTTCTTTCTTTCTTTTTTGGTCCAAAAACACACAGAGGGGCTCTGATTTATTCATTCTTAGTTTTCTCCAGCAGAGGGAAGAGGAGCGACAAATTCAATCTTAACCGGAAGAGATGAATATTTCAGGCCGAGAAGAGTGCTTCCTCCATTAGCGTTCCCAGTTTCCTCCTTTCTGAACACCCAAACCGTCTCAGCCTATCACAGACAGCTTCTGAAATATTAAAAGAGCACTCCAAAAAGAGAGACGGTGTAGCTGCGGATAAAAAAAATCACGGAACGCTCCGTATTGTGGAGCTGCAAGAGGTCTGTTTGGTTTCATCAACATGAACAGTGACACTGTGGGTCTGTAACAGTCTAAGTTTAAAAAAAAACTGAACGATTCCTGCTTTTTCTTGTAGTTAAAGCCTTTAAATAAACCTTTTTTCATTTGTGTTTGTCTCGTGGCTAAGTAGCTAATATTGCTTAAGGGTAAAGCGGAAATAATCTATGTATCTGAATCGGTTATTTGTTGGTCCTTACTCCCAACATGCACAGATTTATTTAGCTCCAAGGTCTTTTTTTATATATAAAGTTTCACTATAGAACATTTAAAGTAACTCTACTTGCCAACAATGCAAAACTTTACTCAAAAGTAGGATTTATTGGTGTAAAATCTCCAGTCTCAAAAGCAGAAAGTTATATGCGATGCATTATTTTAACCTGAATGAGTAAATTTAATCTAAAACTGTTGGGGTTCCTTCTCCTCGTTGTCCACACTGTCTTACACTGACATGTTACTGTAGCAGCCCTGAGAGGAGAAACCAAACCCTTACTCTAAATTGAACATTTATAGTTTTGTTTTTGGCTCACTTTAGTTTGGCTGCAGTTCATCAAATTGGCCATAAGATGTCACTGCATCCAACAAACTGAACCTTTAAAAGCAGGTCTCCAGCATACCGAGTACACGATATACAGTATTGAATAAATCATGTAGGAAAACAGCTAAGCGTAATAGATCTTAGGTTTTTAATTAATAAATGAAAAATAAAATAGTTTGTTGGGGACTATTAACAGCAATGTATTTTTTCCTAATGGGTATCTGCTACACAAGATCTGCTCACTCATCTTTAAGGAGCATATCATTCAGTGCAATACGGTCTTTTATTGAGGTTGTTATTATGAACAATTGTTATATTTTTTTGTTTACTGTCTTTAAAACAATTCCACATAAATCCTTTGGAATACGCTGCACTGTTAAGGTTTGAGGGAACACATATTTTGTGTATGTGTTTTGTGTATCTTCAGGTTTCGCTTAGATGCAGTAAATATTTATCGATTTTTATGTATTTGAAAGGAACTGCAAACAGCTCATGCGTTTGCATCTGTAGGCGTCGCCTCACCACATCAACCAGCTGCGAGATCTTGAGTCCAAAGCGAACTCTAATGGTGTCGTTGGCCCGCTGGATGGGTCTCACCCAGCGCTGGTAGCCTTGGAAAAGGTTCTTAAGCAGAGCGTCCTCCATCTCCGCCAAGGACACAAACTTATCTGGGGATGGAGAAGAACGGAGGAGTGTGGGTTAACAACCATCCTTTTTTTACTTTAACTACCCACCACCTTTACCAGCTCACTTTATTTAATAAAAAAAGAGTGGGAAAACAACTCTAATCTCAAAAAGATTATAGTAATTCCCGGAATTCTATTTATAAACCTACATCAGTAACCGTTTTGCATAACTTGGTTATATACAATTATTTTCAAGCCTGAATAATGGTGGCGTCAGCTAGCTTTAGCATTTCCTGTGCAGCTTGGGGCAGTTTAAGCAAGAATATCATAACATTTCTGCCAGAATAAGGGTTTAATGTGAAATTAACAGCAAAGTAAACATTTTAAAGAGTAGCACACACATTAACCTTAATGAAATTTTGAGCCCTTTGGTCTCGGCTGCACTTGGAGCCATTAGCTCATCAGTCATTCAACAAGTAGGATAATAATAATAATATTAATCACTCATAACATTTCTACAGAACCCCACTTCAGAAGATCTGAACTGTCTCTTTAAAGTCAGCTTCGGACTTTAAAGAACTGCTTCACGGGACATTGAGTCAACAAAGACACTTCTGAGTTTCAGGACTTTTTTTCTCTATGTACTTCACAAGTTAAGATGAAATCACTCATTTTTCTTTCTTTCTTTTTGAAACTGTGGACAATGTGAAGCAATAAAGAAATATTTGCACCTGGATGCTTAATGAGAAGCACAATAAAGTTCTGTTGTTAAACTACAGACTAAAATCAGTCTGTTTGTGTGTGTTAAGATGATGAGGACTTATTCTCTGGTTGTTTTCTTGTTGTGGATTTACGTGTCATCCGACTGAAATCACGTGTAAATAAATAGAAAGTGTGCAGAAAAAAGCCCTAACCTGCTCAGCACTTTAACTCCAGGAGCTCTGTCTGTGCATTCAAGGACAGCAAGCTGCTCACTGATACCTGACTCCAGTGTTCTGGTTTGTCTGACGAACAAACAACTTGAAACAGAGACTATCAGACTGTGAGGCTTATTAAAAACCAAACAGCCCCCATCCCACATGAATGTCTATTCTTAGGTTCTGTTATCCTGATTAATTATAGAAAAACAAATCATTTCATGGCACAAAAAGTTTAATCTTAAACTTTCTAAAACCATCCCAGAGTCAAGGATTAAACTAGAAACTTTTAAAACATGAGGAGCCTGATTGCAAAACATGACCTTTTCTAATCTGGGACTTTTGAGGAGTTAATTGAATCTTTGGCTGTTTTTTTACTTAATTTATTTATTTTTCCCAGCATATTTTTCCAAGAAACTGAGCTTCAGTTCTTTAAGATCATTCGGAAATCAGCACATGTGGAGATCTCTCACCGGGGACAGCAGCCTGGGACAGTGGACACACCGACAGGAGGAGGAGGAGGAGGAGGAGGAGACGCGTCAACTTCATCATGTTGTTCCGATCCAGATGGGAGCGCCGACGGTCTTCTGTTCGGTCCGACCGAACCCCGACGTGTCCATCAGTCCCACTCTGTCGCTCCAGCTGGACAGAAAGCCCCACGTCTCGGTGCGAGGTCCCGGTGTCCGTGTGGCGAGACTCCCGTCGAGGCGTTCCAGGAAGAGGGGCGAGGGGGAGGAGGGGTGGGGGTCCCTCTGGAGGAGGAGGAGGAGGAGGAGGATGCTTTGTGCTGCTGCTGACCTGTTCAGAGATGTGTTGTATCATATTTTATTGGGAAAATGTTAAAAATAAAACTAAAAATAGGACAAAAACAAGCCATTTGTTCTGTTATTAAAAACCTGCGCTTCAAAGCTGTTCACAGTTTGTGCATTTTAAACTTCTTACAACATTTCGGTTGTTTATGTTGTAAGAAAAGGACTACATAAATGTAGTCCTTTTCTTACAGACTTTATGTTCTTAACTATGTCTCAAAAATTAATAGCCCAAACAATTTAACTGTCAAACACACGACTGAGAGGCTCCAAATCACAAGATAAAATTCTATTTATTAAGAGAATTTTCTAACTAAATGTTGTATTCTGTGTATCATGCTGTTAAAACATGCACAGTTAATGTGGAGTTTAGTCAAAAGTCAGATGATTAAGCTAAAATTGAGTAACTAAAGGGCTTAGGTGTAAAAATAAATAAGTAAAATATTCTGTCTGGTCTGTTAAAGTTGGTGCATTTCTTGAAAGAATACATGTTGCCCCATTTATGACTCTAGCACACAGAAAGTGTCTTTGTCAACTTCCTCCATTTATCTCTGTCTTCTGTGTCCTCTGTCCTCACTCCAACTACCTCCATGTCCTCTCTAACTGCATCCATATATCTCCTCTTTGTCTTTTTCCTGGCAGCTGCAGCTCTAACATCCTTCTACCAATATACCCACTGTCCCTCCTCTGCACATGTCCAAACTGTCTCTAACTTTATCTCCCAGTCCTTCAACCTGTGCTGTACCTCTGATGACCTCATTCCTAATCCTGTCCATCCTTGTCCCTCCCAAGGAGAACCTCAACATCTTCAGCTCTGCCACTTCCTGTTCTGTCTCCTGTCTTTTTGTTTTGTCAGTGCTATTGTCTCTAAACTATACAACTTAGCTGCTCTCACCGCTGTCTTATAAACCTTTCTTTTGACCTTTGCTGCCACCTTTCTGTCACAAATCACTCCTGAAACTTTTCTCCATCCTGCCTGGACTCTCTTCTTCACCTCTTTACCACACTCCCTGTTTTCCTGGACAGTGGACCCTAAGTCCTTGAAGTCCTGCACCTTTGTGACCTCTGCTCCTTGTAGCCTCACTGTTCCACCTGCCTCCCTCTCATTCACACACAGGTACTCTGTCTTCCTACGGCTGACTTTCATTCCTTGTCTTTCAAGGGCGTACCTCCACCTCTTTTCGACCTGTTCCCTGTTCCCTCCACAGATCACAATGTCAGAAACTGTGTCGTATCCTATTTCTTTTGGAAATATTGGACAGCTTCATTAGTCTACTCCACATCCAAAATATCCTCAGTGGCGGTCAAGGTCGGATGTTGCCCAGTCCAAATAGGAAAATGAAGCCTTATGATTTAATGGATTCTATTGACTTAGTTAAATCCAGGTAGGGTTTTGTCTTCTTAACAGACAGTGGATTTTGCACTTTCTTTCTTTGACCTTATATATATATATATATATATATATATATATATATATATATATATATATATATATATATATATGCCTTTTCTTTTGAATTGCTCCTATAATTTTTCTGAAGTACAATAGTAGTGCCAGCTTTCACAGACCTTTGAGCAATAATCGCTGATAGATGTTACAGTTATTGGGTTTTGCCTGGACTTGTTTCATCATAAGATAAAGATAAATCATGTGGTTGCAGAAGAACTTGAGACGACACAAAAATACACAAAATGTATCATCAGTGCTGGTGAGATTTAAAATATGACCACAAAGACGCAGTGGGAATAAATTTGTGAAAACAGTCCCAAAACAGGTGTAAGCCCTGAGTTTGAGTATTCAGACAAAGTGCTGAACGTCCTTATTCTGCAACACGGCTGCAGAATCCGAGGTGGACAGGATGTCAGACATGTGGACAGAGAATCTTACATCTGAAAGCAAACTTGTTTTTATTTTTACTTTTCAATGTACTTTTTGGAGTTTTAAATTGGAAAATCGTTTCTGGTGGAACCTTAATCGACTTTAGCTAGTCACCTGTTAAGCTAAACGTGTTGCTTCACACGTGAAGGAAAGGAAAGGCTAAATCAGGGTGATACTGCAGCATAAAGAACAAGAAACGGTGAAAACTGCACAGAAGGTTTGATTTACGCACAAAGATGAAGAAGCAGGGAGAGAAGTGACGAGAACAGTGTGTGTGGGAGAAAAAGAGAGAAAAAAAAGATATCTGAGTGCCACATAAACTCATTAACTCCCCTTCAAACAAACACACTGATGGTGAGTTGGATGCTGTAGAAACCACAGCTGCAGGCAAGAACACATAATGGAAATGTGAGAAGAGAAGTCTGTACGCTGCTACTGTGGCTCATTCTAAGGCGGAAACAGTTGGATTTAGTTGTGTCCTGACAGCTCTGACTTGTGTAGGAAAACCAATATACAGGAGTGGTGAAGTTTTGAAACTCTTTACAAAGTTTCTAACAGACTGACTGAGACAAAACTGAAGGATCTCTGTCTGAAAGCAGAGCAAAGTCTGCTTTCCTTTCCTGGAAGACAGACTGAAACTCATTCAAACACGTGCATTTATTCTGCAGCTAACCAGGCATGAGGTTCACATTTTCTCTCATTTGTATTTTTATTCCTTCCTCTCCCTCCACTCTGTATATTTAGCATACAAACCTTGTTTTTTCCACTAACACACTCCACCTCCTCCTTTCTTCTTCTCCATGGGTGGAAGTGACAGGGATAACAGAAGCATGATTATCACAATGAAATTATCCTAATTTTCTGCTCGACTTGGAGCCGTGTGCTGTGTGTGTGTGTGTACAGCTGCTGCCTTCAAGACGGTCCTGTCCGCCTCGACTCTAATCATTCAGAAACACAAATTCTCTGAGGCTGGAAACCTGCAGATTCTGTCCCAGCTGACTGTGGGCGGCTGCTGCTCAGTGTGTGCGTGTGTCAGTGTGTGTGTGTGATAATCTATGGGAGAAAGTGTGAAAGTGAAGTATGCATTTCCTCCCTCTGTATGTTTACCAAATGTTAGAGCTTGTTTGTGTGAGTTTGTTTCCCTCTCCTGCCTCTGTTTGGGTTTGTTGTTGTTTTCCCCGCCGTTGTTGTCGAGCTTATAATTAAAGTCTGCATAATTTCACTCAGTGCAGAAATCTTTAATTGATAAAAGGAAACAGCCCCATCTCCATAGGCCTGAGGGCTCAGTCCTAGTCTGTTTGGTATTCTAAGATTTTTTTGGTTGTTTTTTTTAAAAGCAAGCAATAAAGGAAAAAACGAGATAGAGAAAAAAAACCCTAAAACGTTGCAAACACAAAGTCAGAGGTCTCACATATGTTAATTAAAAAGTCCTTGAATTTATTTCCAGATATCTTTCAGATAAGTCTCAGTTAGCTGTAAGAGGATTATAAAAGGACTTCTTTTTCAATCAATCTCAAAACAATTTGATTCTTTGAATTTTGAGCTTGGATGGTGTACACTCCACTACAACCGCACCAAATTTTAGCTCAATATTTGTAAAGTTATATGTTTTTTTCAGGTGAGTTGGCCGTGGTGGCCATTTTGAATCAGGTTGACTCTAAACGTTTCTACAATCCAGTGATTACTCTCTGAGTTTCATTAAATCCATCCAGAGGTTCATGAGATACTTTGTTAACGTGACAGACAGACATGAAAGAAAAGTCATTAGATAATCTGCGGATGCATTTTTAAATAGAGCAGTCCGTCCACTCACGCTAAAGAGCAGAAAGCACTTCTCCATTTAGCGCATAAACACAAAGTATTTATCGAGCTGAAACATGACGCTCCGGTCTGGACTCTCACTCTGATTTTCCTTTTGATTTCATCTGACTGACTTGATAAAAAGAAAAAAGCAATCAGCCGTGAAACTTAAGCCTGTCAGACTCCGTGTCAATATTGTCTCTTTAAGATAACACACAGCAGATATAAACAATTATCATACAGGAGATCAAACTATTACAGCTGCTTGTGTTTGTGTCTGTATGTGTGCAGCTCATATTATTTATATAAGAAATTTGGACCTGTCCACATGTGCACTCGTTAAAACCTTTCTGCAACTTCAGAGGGATAGCTCAGATATTTTGAAGATGGGTTCTAATGAACAACTACCATCTTACCTGCTGTACATATTGAAAATATTGAATCTTTTTTCTGTCACTCGCCTTTGATCTCTGATCAAAATACGGTGTTCATATTTCAGGTGACAGTTTATAAAGCAAGGCAGCTTTATTTGTATTGCAACTCAAAATGCTTTACATTAACAGTTAAAAACATTTTGACAAAGCGCAAAAGAACAAAAAAAGCATAAAGAAAGATAAAAATGTAAAGCTACAGACGCTCAAAAAAGGACATTTCATCAAATTAAAAACAAGAACTGAATAAGAGCTGGAATAAAAGATAAAGGAATATAGAAACAACATAAAATAGTTTCCAGTTGCTTTAATCAAAGGCAGCAGCGAACAGAACAGTCTTCAGCCTAGTTTTAAAGGAACTCACAGTCAGAGCGTTCTGGTAGTTTTCCAGCAGTTGTAAACATTGTTGTAGTCTGTGGTTGATCTATGAGATTTCTGTGCTCTGCTCTTTTCTGTGTTTACAGTTGTTGTTCGAGGAGCTTAAAAAGGCAATCCTGACAGAAGTGAGCGATGCTGCTGCCGCTGTCCAAGGTGCTGATTTTGTCAGCAAAGAAGTTTTTATAGAAGCGTGAGTGCTGCTTACATCTGCGTTTTTACACGTCCTCTTCCACATCTCTGTTGAAACAGGAAGCCTGGGAGAACAAAGATCATTTTGCCACAAACCTTACAGAGTAAAAATATCAGCTCAGATGATATTTTATCAGACAAGGTAAGCTGCTGCAACTACTGATGAAGCATGGAGTGCAGCCGCGTGGAAATCCTGCTTAAAGACTTCTTGTCACCTCTGCAGCTAATGTCTATAGATCTGCTGAGGACTGTGATTAAATGGAGGATGAAAGCTCTTGTGATAAAGGTTCATTGTCTTTTTTTTCCATGCATTTTCTCCCTCCATTTATCAAGTGTGAGACAATTATTGAACATGTCTGTTGTGATTACCTGCTTGGCTTATATTTAACTGCCTTCTCTCTCTTTACTGAAGCCCAACCAGAGATCTTTAAAGATTTTTGTGGATCATTTTACTCACAAAAACTATAGTGTCAATGCTGACTCAGCATTCACACTACAGTACTTTGTGCTGGATTATTAATATATAAAAAGTTCAGCTCAATCAGTGTGCTATGACATTTGTTTTTCTTTTTATGTTCATACTTTTGAAAATATTTAGCTTTATTTAAAATAAAATTACCCATAGAAATATGTTGGGATCTTTGCAAAACATTGTTTTCTTTGAAACCTGCTTCAGCAGACTGGCTCTATTTTATCTTCTTAGGCTACTTTTAGTTTTCAGCTACTGTTTTACCTACTTTTAGCTAATTACAGCTAGCAGTTTGTTAGTCATAGCTAACATTTGCTACATTTAGCTATCATTTTACTGCTTTGAGGTTTTAGTTACCATTTTACTCATTTCAGCTTTTAGCAGGCAATTGGCAACTTTTATCTTTTAGCTACTAGTTTGCTCTTTTTAGCTTTTGTCCTCTGCTTTAACATTAATAACTCAGTTTCAGCTTCATCAGTAAATTTCAGCAACATCCTTCAGATTTCACACAGAAATTCAATTTCTCTAGTTGAAAAGACATGAAATAAAATCTACTTCTGTGTAGTTTTCTTATAGATATTTTTGCTCACAAACACAAACAAAACCAAGAATTTTTATCTTTCTTCCACCCGACTGATTGTGTGTACTTCTAAGACAATGGTTCTTCATGCAGCTATCGTATAAATATTCATCGCAGAGTAAAATTAGAAGCTTGCTCTTCATGAGTGAGCGTGCATTTATGTGTGCAACCTTCTAGTTGGAGTCAGAGCCACTTCTGAGTGGGAGACGACCCTGTGTTTATGTGTGTGTGTGTTCAGAAGTCTCCCGTTGGGATGAATTATTTAGCTGAGAGTCTCCTTTGCTTATCCACGCTCGACTGGCTGCAGGCGTGTACTGTTCTGCTCCCAGTGACAGAAGAGAGCAGGCTAATTCACCATCCACCCCTCTGCAGCGTGACCCCACCCAAACGCTACCATACATGGGTCCATTGCAGGAGTTCCTGCATCTTCTTCTTTGAGGACAAAGTATCATAAGAGGCCAACAGGGAAAAAGAAAATAAAGACTGTAGGATGTGTAGATGTTCTTTTTTAATCGTTATTCTTCAGAAAGATGCGTCTCAACTGATTAAAAAGTAAGTTCCTACAGCTCGAAAGGCCATGACAAGTCTGTCCTTTCCACTGTCCAGGAGTTGGAGTCTAACAGCTGGAGTCAACAGTGACGAATCATGTAAAATATGCATCCGTGTGGCCGGCTTAATAATGTATTATCCCTGAATTTACCACCCAGAGCTCTGCGGCACTCTGCTTTGCTTTGACTGCCACTTGGAGCAGGTTGGTTCAAAGATCCACAGCTTTTAAAAAAGATCAAAGCTACACCATCTCAAATTCAGATTAAGTCACTGCGGCTTTCCAGAAGCATACAGTTTCTGGGTTTTACTCAAAACGCTGGAGAATGAAACTAGCGTTCCTTCAAGTAATGTGGTCTACTGACTTACAAGCAAAGGTTTTAAACAAAGATCAATTATCACCTGTTACTTATGTCCTTTGCTGCATTATTAGTTTGAGGAGCAGAGCTGTAATTCAGATGAGAGCTTGTTAATATCTTGCATGAGTTCTTGTCCAATTCTGCATATTTCACTGAGGTTGTCATTCTGTGTGACACTGTGGGGCTGCAGACTGAGACAGGCTGGTTACTACGTGTGCCTCTGCTGTACGGATTCTGCTGCACATCCATATTTAGCTTCCATCCATCCCATAATCCTCATGTAGAGCGAGATCCATGCTGCCGAGAACTCATATGTAGATGCACGCGCTATGTCACCATCTCAGCCGTTCTCACGTCCTCAGGTGTCTTCTGCAAGTGTCGCTTTCTCCTCTTGAACACACACACACACACACACTCATGGACAAATGTTTGAAGCTTCAATGAGTACACACACACACACACACACACACACACACACACAGAAGAGGGGATTATTCTGAAAGCCTGAGCTGTTTGGAGCCACAGGGTGGGCTACACAAAGCCATAGTTATTCTCTAATGTAAGCTGAGGGGAAAGGAACTGCAGTGTGTGTCTTTAGGAAGCTAAAGATTCAGTGTGTGCATATTAGAGCTAACAGGAACGTTCCAACTCACCAGTGACCTTTAAGAAGGAGGAAGATGAGAATAAATGTTAAGTCTCCACACCACACTGGAGCTTGTATTCTCTCAGAGGTTCGTTAAATACTCATCATTTGAGCCATTTCAAGTGTTTACACTGACATGACTTTTTTATGACAGAGTAGAGTGGTTCAGCACCAGAAGTCTTAAAATAACTTTTAATCATAATTTACTTCACAATTGAGATAAGTTTACAATAAACTTTCCCTCAAAGCCTAAAATTAAAACTCATCTTTGTCCAACAATATATTGTATATTTACAGTAAAAGGATTTTAAGGATGAATAATAATGCTCATTTGCCTAAAATTTCCGACTACATTTGAACAAAATGCACTACAGATCTTTAGTCTTATCGTGACGGCACAGAGTCGCTTGGGAATCAAATATTTAACATCATCATTCTTTAAAATAATGCATGTTGCCTGCAGCCTTCAAGCCAAAGTTTTAAATAAAGAGCTTATATGATCTGTTAGCTCTCAGAGTATGTGTTAGGGATGATTCTCAGCTACTACCACACCAAATTTTGGCTTAATATCTGTAAGACTGAGTGAGTTGCAGCCATTTTTGTGTTTGTTTAGGTTGGTTAGCTGTAGCAGCTACTCGACTTCAGAAGAGAATCAGTTTTAGTTGTTCATTTAATGATTACTTCCTTGGAGTTTCATTAAAATTTGTGCAGTGGTTCTTGAACTGTTTTGCTGACTGAGTTGACTAAAAAAGTCTAATAAACTGTTTTAAACCTAGACTTTGTGAAACAATATCAAAGAAAATATACATTACCAAAAAGTATTCATTCTTTCTGTGCTAGATTACATATATATGTGTTTTAGAAGGGACTACAGTCTCACAAACTCACCCAACTGTTTTTTGGATTTTTTTATTTTTCGTTTGGGGCCGCACAGGTTTGAAAAGGCCATCCAGTGACCCGTTAAAACTTGCAGCCACCTCAGACGTCACCTGCTAGAACAATCATCTGGTTCATCCACCTCCACTGACAACCACAGCTTGACTTCAACCTTTGAGGTCAACAACTTTTATTTTATTCACAGCTGCCAGCTGCACAGAGCTGCCCTCATTGTTCCATTAACACCTAAACTCATCCTTGTGTTTTATTGGGAGGTCAGTATTTCAACATTTAGGGGCAAATTTCTTATTTCCTGCTCTATATTTAGTTTTTGTTGTGTTCCTGATGAATATGCAACCTACAGAAGTTTTGGATCAGAAGTCACTCTTCTGACTTACTTCTCACTGTATGATATCAAATGAGATTTCTTAAGTCCTTTTGCTCCAATTTGTTTTTATTTATTTCTCCCGCATCATCTTTTTTCCCTCCTCTACCTACAGTTCAACTCACCTGCATGTCTTAAGTTTATTCACTGAAGACAGAAATAAGGAAGAAATTTGAAACTGCAAAAGAAGTGATGCAGTCAAAAATATGTCGACAAACTAAAAGAGAAAAAAGAAACATATTCAAAGAGGTAAATCGTCTTTTCTAACTCCTGTATCGTCCCTCCACACTCCAAGGATTTTCAAATCTTTTCAGCAGAGAGCAGGGAGGTCTCAGGAGGAGCCCGGGGGAAGGAAACAAAGGTCTTTATTAATTGGTTCAACGTATAAATCCCAGGCTTTTGCATGTTAAACAGTTTGACATCAATTTAGAGTAAAAGGAAGCAACCAAAGATTTCTAATTCAGTAGTTTGAACCCACTTATTCTCGTGTCTCTTTCTCTTGTCTTTCATTTGTTTTAATTCTTGCTGGAAGGATTAAAGTGAGGAGGAGGAATCAAAGTGATTGAAGGAAACAAGGCCACTTCTAAAGATAAAAACAGACTGTTTCTATGTATAAAGATGAGCTAATGAGATACAAGTGGCAGAAAGGATGAAAAAGAAGCAGAACAACCAAATACACTCAGAAAAACCGACAATAAAAACAAAAAATATAACAAAAACTTGGCATAATTAAAGGCCTAGCATTCCTTGAAGGAATGAAACACGCCTGCCGCAATTCCTTTCACCTCGTGCAAGATCTCGTGAGATCAGTTAGCAATCAGATTATGTGTTGGGAATGACTCTCAGCTGCATCAACACTAAATTTTAGCTTAATATCTGTAAAATTCATTGAGTTATAGCCACTTCTGTGTTTACTACAGTTGATTATCTGTGGTGGCCAACTTGATTTGGGTTGATTACAAAAGTTAATCGACTGAAGATCGAATCACTTGTTTCTTGTGACAACATTTCCTGAAAATTTCATTAAAATCTAGTCATTAGTTTTTCAAGTAATCTTGTGAACATAAACAAACTAAACAACATGACCAAAACCATAACCTCTATGGTGGGGGTAATAAAAGATGATCAAAGGCAGTTTTTCTTTTGTTTGTTTCAAGTCTTTTTACAAGTTTATTCTACATTGTGCAATTCAAAGTGCTTCTACAAGTTTCCAGTGATCATTCCTGAATTCATGTGTGGTGCATAAATAATTTTGAAAACACGTCATCACTAAAGGTGTGCAGCCGCAGCCGGTGTCCTTCTCTAAAGCCATGCACAACACATTGGTATTCTACAAGAAAACACATTAATTGTGCAGATTTTTGACAACAATCAAACATACAGTCAGATTATTATTTGCTGTCAGTAAATATTACAGTAAAAGTCAAATAAGTTTGAACTTTGAAGAACATATTGTGCTGTATCGTCTTCTTTATTGCACTGACTTACAAGGACAAAATGCTGCTGCCAACGTTTTTCAGGTTCTTCTCTTTCAGGGACTAAGGTTTTACAGACATTCTTCTTCACTTTTAGTCAAAAACGCACATCGAAACTGCAGCAACAGTGAGGTGCAGATGAATGACAGTGAGGAGATGTCAGCAGTGGCGCCAGAGAGGAGAAAAAACATAGACAAGGGAGGCAGGCTTGGTAATCGGGTTTGAAAAAATTTGTGATGGAGGGAAGGAGAGCAGATAATAGCATTGCTTGGAAGCTGAAAGGGCAAAACATACAAGGCGTGAGGAGGAGATGTGGGGACATCATTCATATATATTCATATACGAATGTATATATATATATGTGTGTGTGTGTGTGTATACATACACATGGGCTAAAAGTGATGTCTGATGATGAAGTTCCCAAAGAAGAGACAGAATAAAGAGTGACAAAAACCAGACAAGGAGCAGAAAAGTGCTCTTGTGTTTGATGCGACACTGCTGCGAGGAGGATAATTCCCGGAGAGATTCAAGTGAGGTACAAAGACGCACAGACGCAGATGAGAGGGGAGAGGAAGACAAGGACAAAGACGAGTGTCTCATTTCAAGAAGCTGATGAGCGGCTGGAGGAAGAGTCCCAGAGTTCCCAGCACGCACACTGTCACAAAAACCCAGAGGAAAATCCTGTCTATGACCATGGCAACATACTTCCAGTCATCCTCCACCTAAAAAGACAAATGAAGGGAATATCAGTATGTGCATAAACAGAGAAAAACTATTCATCTAGTGCGTTCTAAAAGCCTAAAAAGTTCCTTCTATGTTCAAGGATTTATATAGAGACAAATGCGTCCAGAATCCATAACTAGCAATGAGCACAATGCATCCCAGCTAAGAGACTTATTTGTGTATATATATGAGTGTTTTTTAAAAAAGATTTTCCACTTTCTCACTTCATACAGCACAATCAAGAAGAGTCGGATCAGTTTCAGTGATTCTGCAACATGACAGAAACCCTTGAAACACACAGCCAAAGTTTAAAAAAAAAAGTTTCTTTAGTGAGGAGATAAACCAGAGCGCCTCAGACTCAAGAACATTTCTTATTTGAGTTGTTCAGGTGTGCAGAATAAGATTAGGGTTAAGCTGTGGCCATAATGCCATTGCGTTTTTTTTTTGAGGAGTGTGTACGGCTGTTCGGGAAGCCTTCAGAGAAAGATCCAAGTGTTGCTAAGAAAAGATGGAGCTGACACAACAAAGATATCAGCACCATCCAGAGTGTGAGGAGGACGTCCACAAAGCACCGCTGCTGTAACCAACAAGCAGCTTTGGGAGCTCGATATAGCCACGTGGAAATGCTTTCTACACTGTTTACAGAGAAGAGTATTAATTTATCAACTAGACAGAGGTGACACATGATGCTTTTATGTGCATATATGGGTGTTTCTCTGCTGTGCAAATTGTGTGGTAATCTGATGACCAAAATAGATGCAACATTTTAGAGATTAAGGTTTTGTTTTTGTTGGGATGAAGTCTTAACTGAAAAGAGCTTTGATACAATTTGACTTTGCTTTTGTTTTCATTTTCTTCCATTTAGTAAATGTTTGATTACATATTTACATTTATTAACAATTACTGGTCTAGTGATTTAGACACATTTTGTTTGTAATGTATGGCTGAGGTTGGTGTCGTGTAAAATAAAATACAATATTATGTATTGTGAGACGATTAACTATAATACAATACCATGTAATGTACTGCAGTACAAAGTGCATCACAATGCAATTCAATGCAGTGTAATACAATCTGATGCAATATGGTACTGTGTCATGTAATATAATACAATGCAATAAGATGACATGCAGTCTGCTGCAATACAATATGGTGTGATACGGCATGATGCAATATGATGTGATATAATGCAGCACAATAAATGCAGTATGATGTACTGTGATATGATACAATATACTTTTTTGTTCCTTGAGGAACTTTGTTTTGGCCTCAGTTCTGTCCATGACGTCTTTACAAAAAAATCCGCAAATAACTGTTAAAGCATTTGCACAATATAAACACAGCCCACTATTAAAGTGCATTGCGCTTTCACTATTTAAAAAACAAATAAATATATAGTTTAAGATAAATAAGACACTGTTGCATGACAGAAGTATCAAAAGGAATATTGCACCACTCCTTCAACCTTTGGAAACCATGTTTAATACTTTGTTTAAAATAGTGACAAATAAAATTTTTTTAAACAATTCAGTCTGTAAAACAGGCCCATTATGTACCGTATGCCTAATATTTTTCTGTCTCTGCTTAGACTTCATGCACATGTACAGTATAATCAGTATTTGTCTTTAGAGGCACCACTCTGCAGGAGAAGCGGCCTTTTTTAAATCAACACATATTGTGGTTCCGCTTCATAGAAATCCTGATGCTTGTGTAACCCATAATATTTTGGTCAGAGGTTTGGTGTGTGAGTCAGAGTTAACCTCAATCCTCTCCTTTAAGACAGATTACCCTGCTACTTAGTTCAATTTTCTGACTCCAGCCATAAACCAACTTTTCCTCATGTTCTGTTCCTTAAAGCACAGTTTTCATAATCAAAGACTTGATTTTGTTTCCTAGCTAATGCAGTTCATATCCCCACGCCCCTAAAATAATTTGCATTTGAAGGGCCAGATAGCCCTACCACTTTGTGTTCCCCCTTTGTCACAAAAACAACTGGGACACCCCTACCTAAACCATAATGCTGACGTTCATATAAATAAATACCATGTTTTAGACTGCATGTTTGCACTCTGTACCTCCTTGGCTTTGTTGCGAGTCCTCATGTTTTCTGCGATGTACTTCACGCTCTCGATGGCCTGCTTGATCTCCGGTGACACCACAGAAAAGGCGACCACGGCGTTGACTGGCGACGAGGCATTCAGGGGCCTCGGCACCTTTGGCAGCTCAGAATCCGAGGGCCCCTGAGTTGGAGGTGCCTGGGGAGGAGGCGGTGGCACCATCGGGGGTGGAACAGGAGTTGGCACCTCCTTCCCTCTGTAGGGGAACCTCCTGGTCATGTCTCGGTTCAAGTCGCGGTTCACGTCACCGTATTCCACGCAGTTCATTGAGCCACCGGCCGAGGAGGTCCCTCCCCCTCCCGATCCGCTATCCAGTGGTGGACAAGGTACCCCCCCAGTTATACCACCCACACTTACGCTTCCTGAGCTGCTCCCTCCCCCTATACTGTTCTTTCTCGTCTTGAAACCTCTGCTGCCGGCTCCTCCTCCGCCTCCTCCCGTCCCTCCTGTAACTCTGGCAGGCGATGAGCAGCTCTGGTCAATAGGCCGTCTCATCAGCATCACTCTGGGTAACACCCCGAGGAACACCCTCCTCACCCACTCCGGCATCGTGTGAGTCATGGGAGTGCGGTAGTGCACGTTCAGGACAAAGACGGTGATGACAATGCTCAGCGTCACGAAAATCATGGTGAAGAGGAGGTACTCGCCAATCAGGGGGATGACGAGCGACGTGGAGGGGATGGTCTCGGTGATGACCAGCAGGAACACGGTGAGGGACAGCAGCACCGAGATGCACAGGGTGACCTTCTCCCCACAGTCCGACGGGAGGTAGAAGACCAGCACGGTAAGGAAGGAGATGAGGAGGCAGGGGATGATGAGGTTGATGGTGTAGAAGAGAGGCAGGCGGCGGATGTAGAAGGAGTAGGTGATGTCCGGGTAGATTTCTTCACAGCAGTTGTACTTGATGTCATGCTTGTACCCGGGTGCATCGATGATCTCCCACTCCCCACTTTCCCAGAAGTCCTTTAGGTTCACCTGTTGAAGCACAAATGAGAAAATTAAGTTCAAAATCATAACTTTTGGTTCATGAAAAACTAAAGTTAAGTTTTATGGTGGGAAAGGGAGTGCTAAGTTGATGTTTGATGATGTCTACAGAATTGTTCAAGAGAACTTTCCTGTCAAAACCAAAGATTTTGATAGTGTGCCATGTCTTTAATGGGAAAAAAATTGTCCCAGTGAGGAATATTTGAATTAGTAAAAGTCTTATTAATGTCATTAGGTTGTTTGCAAAGGGTCTTTTATTTTGAAAATTGACCATTTCTCTTTGGATTTCTGCTTCTTTCTCAATGAGCTAATCTGCTCAGTTACGCTAAATTTGGCTTCATTCAAAACTGGATTCTGTTTATCTTTTTCAGTAAAGCAGAGCACCGTTCTCTTTGGTTCTGAAGTGATTGTGCCTCGATGTGTCGGGTCAGAAACCAGGCTCAGAGAGTAGCAAACACAACCTGGTTCAGCAATTACACAAAAATCACACTTTTGCTTTTTTAAACATTATGGTCCTGATGCTTTTCTGACATCATATGAATGATTTTTTTATGCAAATTGTAAAATAAAAGCTGTTAAAGTTTATTTCCTAACTAACATTTTCTGTGTTTGTAGTGATCCTTTCGATTCTTCTGAAAGAATTATAAACACAATATTCCATAGACGTAGACAGGGACATGAAAATGGTGGAAATGATAAATTAACTTCTGCATGTCCTCCCTGTGAGCCCTGACTGTCCCGCTGACCTTTGAGCCAATGAGCACCAAGTCGATCTTGGCTTTGTCGTAGGTCCAGGAGCCAAACTTCATGGAGCAGTTCTGGTAGTCGAAGGGGAAGTAAGTGATGTCCATCGGGCAGGAGGATTTGAATATAGCTGGGGGAACCCAAGTGATGGTGCCATCAAATTTCAGCAGAGCTTTGGTCTTGTCTTCTACGAGGAAATCACCCACGGCGCTGCGAGAGAGGGTTTTTAAGGTCATTACATTCAACTGAACAAGCTCAGATGAATCTTTAAGCATAAAAACAGTTGTAGGTTAGCTGCATTTGTAGTCACTGTCGGACTGACTGTTCGCCTTTCATGGTGGTGGGCGATCATGTAATTGCCTGCATCTATATGTGTGTTCATTTGTCTGTTAGCAAAATATCTCATGAACCAGTGGGAGGGTTTTAATGAAACATCTGCAATTGACAGTCATCCTTACCACATACTCTGACTGCTAACAGATCACAGAAGATGATATGCATTCCTTCAATGAACACTAATTACTTTTAGTCGTTTCTTTGCTTTAGTTTTCAGGCATAAAATGTTTATATTTAACAAAATAACTTAAAAAATACATAATTTGGCCTTTGTAATATTTATACGTTAGGAAGGGTGGTTTGTAATTCAAACACATTGACAGGTTTCTTGTTCACAAAGCACTGACTCATGAGTTTGAATGATATAAAATAAAATGTACTCAGTTTTTTTGTAGATTTGTGAGCCAGTATAACAGATTTTCATGTAAGATTAAACATAAAAAAGAAACTATGTGTTTAGATTTATCTCACACTTAACGGAGGCCAATTTATAGACAACTATTAATTAAATTTTTGTTATTTTATTAGATAGCAAAAGAGAAGGCAGTAAACAGCACACATTGCACAGTTTTAAATTGTATATCTTGTATCTGAGTAAAAAGAAACGATTTATTGAAATTAAATGATATGTTTCTCTGACAAACTGAGACCTGCACCTACTTGTTGTACAAGACAATATCCGGCCTCCAAATCTTGTTGGACGGAACTCGTATGAACTCAATCCCATCATAATCAACCGGAGTCCATTTCAGTTTGTAGTCGTTCCACACCTTAAAAAGTCAGAAAACGTAGAAATTCTTGACATGATCTCATAAATGATCAAGGATGGGTTATAATCGACACTCACATGTCTCAACCACAGGTTAGTTTCCATAATCTGGTTCACCTCATCCTGAAAATTAAAAAAAAAAACAAAAAAAACTGTAACCATTGATGACACAAGCTCTTATTTTGTTTAATTCTTATTTCCGGACTGATTTTTCATTCTCACCACTTTGACGAGCTGCGATATGGACACCTCAAACTCCACAGTGACTGGATCGGAGACGTTCTCCACCGGTCGGATGAACTGGTTGTACCTTCGGAACAGCCTTCGGAATAATCTGTCCTCAGCTTTGGATGAAAAGCAGCCTAAATAAACAGAAAAAGAGGAGGGGGAAATGGAGAAATGGAAAAAAAAGATTAGCAGATCCAGAACTGTCAGATAAACGGACTGCGTTTAACTCTGGCTTTGTGAAGCTGCCGGAGACGATCACTGCTGGTAAATTAAACTTGACTCCAGTATTGCAGAAAGGTCAGTCACTCAAATGGATTTATCATCACTGTCTGCTAAAAAAAAAAAACCTTATTGCAGAGACTCGGAGATTAATGTTTTACTCACACTAAGGATAAAGTTCAGCAGTAAGTGAGAAAGTAAGAATCGTAGATTAATGCAAATGAAATGTCAACACATTTGATGCTTAAATATTTGTGAACCATAAACCCAGATTATCACATTTGACACAAACATACTTTTGTTTCTGTAAAGGAAAACAGAACAATGACACATACTGTACGAGTCAGAAGTGACCCGTTTTCGGGATCTGCTCAGACATTTTGTGCTGCAATACCTATAAAAAAAAGTTTGGAAGAACTGCCATCAACTTAGAAATTTGGACCATCTCTGTGTACAATAAAGCTTGATCTCTAACTGATAGGGAATGTATCTGGTTTGTACCAAATACTGAGAAGTACTGACAAAAAGTCATTGCCTACATTGCTTTTTTATGGCTTCAGTATATTAAGAAAGTAGTCAAATGAATGTATGTATATTGGCTGCAAACAAAACCTAAAAAACAACAGGGAAAAACACTTTATATACATAAAAGTAGTAATACTTTTTTCCAAACATGACAAAAAACTGAGTTCATATTGAATTTGTAATAATCTGCACCTGCAAGCATCTAGTTTCTGGTTGAAAAAGGCATATTTTTTAAGCCAATATTAAGCCATACGGATATCTATATTTCAGCTTTTCTTTTTTTTCTGTAATATACCCAAATTTCTCTAACTTTCACAAGATTTCAGTCATGCAGTGGGTGACCAAATAAAGTCATATTTGTTGCAGTTGTAAGGATTTCATTTTAATTTAGGAGGGAAATGTACTTGAACTCTTTGCAGTTATTATTACTATTCTGCAGTCAGAAGGTGAAGGTATAGACTGCACTATAGACGCTGTAGTATTCAGTTTCTCATACTTCAGCATTGATTTCAGTCAGGTAACTACTACAAGGTAATTACTCCTTCATGTCAGTAATTATTGCTTAAGTGAAGCAGAAACAGTTTTTAGTTCATGTAAACAGTTAAAGTTTGACACTTATTGCTGAGAGGAACACAATAATTCCATCATGAAAATCTAAAAAACTATTTTAAGTAAAGTTTTAAAAAAATTAGCTGGATTAAGAAAAGTTTTTTGTTGTTTTTCAAGCTTTACTGTCAGCCTCTTCTTAACACCGTACCTCAAGCTGTGTATGAAAAACCCTAATGGGTTAAAAAAAAAAGTGTTTCTCAGCTTGATGAGTCTTTAAAGGATTTTTCTTGTTGCAGGCTTGAATAAATGAAGCAAAACCTGAAGGCCAGTCTCTGAAGATGCTTTAAGTAAGATAAGAGGTGTGAAGGCCAGGCTGCACTGTAGATCAGATTGGACAAAACTGGCTCAAGTAACACGTGAGTTTGGGACGACACAGCGACCCACGGCTGTCGAAGCAGGAAATGTTGGCCCACTTGGGGCAGAACACCAGAGCCGCTTCAATGAGCATCTACCCATTTACTAACCTACCTTAACCCTTTTCTTTGTAACTTCTTCTGAACTGGACATTCTTATGGCTGTAGACAACAAACTAAATAACCACCAATGCATGCAAGAACAAATGCTCAGGAAAGCTTGGGCCGACCTCTTTCATCATAGTTTTTAAGTCGAGGGGAGATGCGCGGCACAAAAACATCAGACGGGCTCTCAGCGAGCTGCTGCATGAACCGCTTTAGAGATGGAGGAGAACGTGCTTCACCAAAAGGGCAAGTAGGGCAAAATCCATACACACACAAATAGCCACACACACTAAATGGGTCTGTTAGCCTCGCAGAAACTAAATAAAACATGGATATTTAATGGAAAACTTTCTGTTTGACTCCGTTTACTCTCTGCAAATCAATCTTCACAACCTGATGTTGTATTCAACTTGTCATTATCTTACGTGTGTCATGTCTGTTACAGTACAAAACTGATCTAGTGAAAATGTTTTATTTGATTATTACTGTTTGAAATCAATCTTATTTTTGAAAATAGGGGCAAATATAAGATTCTTCTGCCACCTTTTATTTTATTTGATTTGTAATTGTGTTTTTTTTAATGAAATGAATGAATGAATGAATAAAATAAATAAAAATAAATAAAAAATAAAAATAAATACTGTGCCAAAAATGCATTTTAATTAAATGTTTAACAAATTTAAAGAAATATAAGTTCTGCAATCATTTACAGACAAATTCTAAGATCTAAGCATACATGATTTATACAATCATGTGGGTTTGAATTTTCTTTTTCTTGCTCATTTGAAAATATTTCAGCTAAATTTTAAAAAAAAAATGTAAGAATGTAACATTTTTCCTGAGCAGCTTCTTCTCCCCAAGGTGTTGGCTTCAATATTAGTTTCTTACTGTATGTCTGAAAACTAAAACTCCCACAGATAAAAATAGACTTCTTAGCAGCGCTTTAATAAAGCCTGACACGTCATTGGAGGAATCTATACGTTGAAATAATGAAATAAGCGTGTCGTATTCCCAGTCCATACAGCAAAGTCATAAAGCCTTTTTTTTTTTAATTTCAAGCGGGATTTCACTTTGATGAAAATCTTCCAGACGTCTCTGTTCACAGTCTGTCCGAACTCTCGTTTTGGGAGTCTAATTTATTTGTTCACGCTCTCAAAATTTATTGAACCTTGAGGACCTGCGTGAATCTGACACATGCATGATGTTAGAGTCCAAAAAACAACAACACGGAAGCACAGACTCTGCCACAAACTTCATTTCACCGCAGCGTTACTTAAACTTACATTTTAACCACTGAGGCAACACTTATGTAATCACATCTGTGCAAATTAGACACACGTGACTCCACAATATTCATTCTCACATAAAGGTCAAAATGTGAACAAAAGCACAGGAAATCAGCAGAGTGTGCCATTATTTTGAGCCCAAGGTTTACATGACTGACTATATTTGAATCATCATAAATTTTTTAATCTTTTAGTATTTATAGACATATTAGAGAAGCCAATACTGTGTTTGCTGATGAATATTAGTTAATCTAAATAAGGTTTATTCCGTCTTGTGTATTTTACCACCTTGATAAGTATTTTCAAGCAGATAAATTCCTTAAAAACATAAACTGTGAGGTAAAATTGCAAAACATCGCCCAGCAGGATCATTTTTTAGTGAAGTTATCAGTCACTGAAAGCAAAAGGAAATAAAAGAAGTGGCTGTGCTAGATGAAAAGTAACTGAATGAAGCAGCGTTTCCTTGCTCAGCAGCTACAAAACCACTGCAAGTTTCCAGGGGTCACCGGCCGAGGCGAGCTGCATCTTACACCTTAATGAAACAGCCTTTCTCCAGAGACACTTGTGTAATTTTCAGCTCCTGGTACCTTGCCTTAAAAACTGCCCGCTGCTTTCTGATTCGCTGCTCTGCCAGAATCTTGTTTAAGCCTCTAATTGGCTGAGGGAAAACCAGGGCAATTATAATCAGTCAGTTAATTGGACCTTTGTTCTTTGTTGCAAAAAATAAAAAATAAAAAGAAGCCAATATTTTTTTTTTCCCACATTCCTCTGAACAGACTCTCCCCTAATTCCCTGCACTTGTTCTGCCAGTGAGGATCTTAAGTAACTTTAGTTTAAAGGAAATTAATTATAACCTTTGCACTTTTTGCCCTCCCAGCTGATTATGCAGCCCTCGCCACGCTCGCCTGGCATTTAAAGTAAGGTTTAATGTGTGCAGCAGCGGCTCCAATTCTTCGGTTGTCTTTATTTTACACATTTCATGAAGGCTTAAGTACGTTAAAAGGAAACCGGAGCTACGCTAAACTCTCAGTGCAGCGACACGTTTTGCACATTGTTGAGTTTCAGCTACACGCTGAAGCAGAGGTGTGCAACATTATCATTTCCAGAAGGCAAAATTGATTTAAAGAAATTATTCACTACACATTGAAACAGAAAATGGATTTTATTTCCACAATTTTGCGGGAAGACACTTTCAAGGCTTTTCCCTTATTTTTTTTTTTTTTTTGTAACAAACTTTTCTTAGCATAACTAATAATTGGCTTGCACTTGTATAGCACTTTATCTAGTCTAAGGACACCAAACCACTCACCCATTCATTCACACATTCATACAAAAAACACTTCCTATGCTGTGTTTACTTCAAAAGTCAGTAAATTGTGACTTTCTGCTGTTGTTTTTTTTAGGTCAGAATCTGAAAGATTTGTGAAACTTTTGTTAGTATTAACCAAAAGCATGTTAAAAACCTTTGTTTAATCAACACACATCTACATCTTCAGAGGAAAAATTATATGAAGTCAACCTGACCGTCAAGTCTCTTTTTACCAAACGAGTGTTTCTTTTGTCCTCATCTTCGTGATTTCAAAGTGACAAGCCCTTATACTGACACAGATAAAGCTGAGTCCAGCAGCAAAGCATTTAAAATAACTCAGAAGGAGCGAGCCAAACTGTGAGTCTGTCATTGTCTCTCGTGGCTACAGGAATCCAAAAGCTGCACAAAGACCTGTGGCCTGTGGGAGCCTCTTTGATCAGGCATGTGCTTAACACGATGAGCCTGTGAGCCAGCGCTGGACAGTCGAAAGGAACTAATTACCCTCCAAAAATACACCACTGACAGAGGGAGCGCATCGAGAAGAGATGCAAAGAGAGGGAGGCGGTGGCACGAAGCGTATCGGGAGAAAACTGACAGCAAGAACGTGCAAAAACAGCAAGATAACACGTCTCTGCTCTCCAGGGTTTTTCATGGCCTGACTGTGACACGTTAAAATGACACACAGGAGAATCTATGGTGATTATTGCATTTCCTGGGACCATCCTGTTAAGGACAGAGGGTCTCTATGTGGCTTTGGACATGCGTCTGCACATCTGAGCCTATAAGGTGGAACTTATAAACATCGGATCCGTCCTTTCTGCTCATTTTGATTCTTCTCTCACTGATCTATTATAAGCAGGAGCTTCTTGGCTCCACGTTTTCATTATAGAAAATATGTGAGCTTCCGAATTAGTTCTGTTGCTTACATCTTTAACCCTTTTATCCCCAAATATAAAAAAATATCCAAATGAAGTATGAACGGCATTTGAGTTCGATGAAGTTCACCAACCTAGTTTTCTTTTTAATTAAAAATAATATTGCTATTAAGAGGAGGCTGTTTTTTGTTCTTTAAATTGCATTAAGGGTCGAAGGGACTCAACAGTATGTTTATTCGTACCAAAAATCTTTTAGCAGGGTCTTTTTTTGGTTTGGTGGGCATGTGTACCAAACAAATACAGTTGTGTGAACATATACTGTACAAAGCATAACCTTTGTGTACTGAACTAAATCTAACTCTGAGTTTCCACCTTGCAACACTGGAAATATAGCAAAGGAAGCGATGTCACTACGAGGAAAATTTGTGCTACATGTGTGGCTGGTTTGACATAGACCTTTATTACTTCTCTGAAAAGGCATTATTTGAGTGGAAATGTTACAGATCTGGTTTGGGGAGGAAAAAAACAACAACAAAGCAACCCCTGGCCCTAACATTTCAGATGTGACCAAAGCTAAATGAACATAATGAGGTCAATATGTTAGTTCTTACATGCTTTTCTCCACTTAATTATTAATTCTAACATTGCTGCACATACTTTATAAAGCAGAAATTAAAATCTTCCGATTTATTGTTGTTTCAAAAAGCCGAGCAACAGATTAGATCAGTTCAGGCAAAAAAAAAAAGTTTCAACTATTTGTTTTTATATAAAAAAGATCAGGATCTATTTAATAACTTCAGGGACAGACATTATTTTACAAGCACCTTCCTGTACTGTTTTTCAGCTGAAACTGGAAATATGACAGATTATTTTTTTCACCTTCAGGAATAAAGCTGACAGGAAGCAGCTGCAGGGAATCGGTGGCGTTATCTGTCCTGCAGCGACGCCGGATCAGGCCCGTCGATCAAACATGGCAGCAGCATTGACTGAATCAGGACTCTGTAAAAGGTTTTTAAAAATCACCTGGAACACACCAACAGCAAACCTTCTATTTTTTCAGCCTTTTGGGATCAAAACCTCAAAACATTCTCACACTGCAGCACCCATTCAGATTTGTCATATTAGGAAAACCTTAAATTTCCTTATGTTTGTCTGTTTCTGCCAGTTTTGGGGTTCTTTTACAGAACTTGTAATGATTTTTTAATGATTTGTGGTTTGAAACTAATCTCCATATAAATCAAAGTTGTTTGCATAGCAAACTGAGAATCTCTTCATCACAAACAAAAGTAATGAACATTTTGCTCCATAAAGGAAACACCTTTTAGCCACAACATCAAGCACTGCATAGAGGGAAAGAATGAAGATAATTGATATAAGTGGATAAAATGACTTAATTGATGCAATTATTCTTCATGTGGTGTGGAGAACCAAGGCTGCTGACGTGTCTCCTCTGTACGGACCAGATAGGAAGACCAAAGTGTAATTATGCCAAATTTCCTCGTTTTAGAGCTGAGCTGAGCAAATCTCTGAGGCTGGAAGAGGACATGGAGGGCTGAATTTACTGCACTGACCAGTAAATTAACAAGAGTCCTTACAGAGGAAAGACATGCTTTAAACTATGTTGATCTGATTTTTTTATCTTTAATGGAGGCTGAGGTTACTCAACGCTAGGTTAATAGAGCTTTCAGTAGGAAAAAGACATGAAACATTCATAAAGCATGTCATGGGGATGATTCTCAGCTACTACCACACCAAATTTTAGGTCAAATCCTGTGAATTTGACTGTTTTAGCCATTTTTAAGTTTGCTTATCTCGAATCAGGTTGACTTTAAACACGAATCAGTTGTAGATACACAACCAATAATTGTTTTCTGAGAGTTTTATTACCCTTTGCATGTTTTCTGTCAGAGGAGACCCCCCTGTGCAGGTGTTGCAATCATGAAACTCGTCTAATATCTTGAAACAACTGATTATTTTGAGAGAAAATTTGTTGCACAAATCTTTTGAACCAGATCAAAATGCAAGCAACAAGATTGTGAGCCTCCGTGATTCACACAAGGAAATGGAGAACCCTGCTTGCAAATGTCATTTGCAAACTAGTCAACAGCCGAAAGGCAAAATCTCTTAACATGACAGCTGACAAATCCATTCCTGTTAGCATAAACACAGATTATGAGTAAAATAAGGTTTGAAGTATGGTAAATATGTTCATTGTTGTAAACTGACATTTATTTCCTGTCTGTCAATCATAGATTATGGCTTATATACTTCTGAACATCTGCAGTAAGACCTGAAATATTTAAAGTGATAAAAACTTGAAACAAGTCAAAAGGTAGATATTAAATTACAGCATGCCAGGCACTGTGGCGACCTCCAAGAGCTCGAAATGTGCCGGTGTTTTTAAGGTTCACTGACAACTTAATGTTCTGCCAAAAATAAACATAACGCAAAAGGTACCAACACATAAGAGCAACCCAAGGCCAGTCGATGGAAAAATAACGAGTGGTAAAAAGGAGACAAATGAAAATGCCCTGTCCTCCAGTCTAAAGGAGCTTGTTGAACCTAAACTCCATTTTTTTCTCACCTCCTGAAGTGTTACTTAATTCACGGAAGACCAGATCCCAAAGGAATGGAGGAGGGCTGTCTGCAGAAAGATGTGCTTGTGTCTTTAAATTGGAGAGGACTACGATGGTTTAAATCAGTCCATCAGGTTTTAAAGAAATGAACCCAGACAGCAGGTTCATCTTGCTCTTCTAAACTAAAATGGATTGAACAAAAAAATAAATAAAAAGGCTGGCATGGCTGCAAAACAACAACAAAAACTGAAGCACAGAGAACCACAAGGAGTATAACCTGACTGTGGGACAAACACCAATAAAGATGGAGTGACAGAATATAAAGGCTGAGGGTGAGTGGGGGATTGACTACAGCTGGAGGGACAGGTAATGGGGAACAGGTGAAGTGGGCGTGGCCAATGGACTGAAAAAAACACTGAGGAGATGATCTGAGGGAAGGTGAAAAGTGGCACAAGGAATAAAGAGGGCACAGGAAGTAGAACTACACAAAGACATATAATAAAGAAACAGGAAATAAACAAAAACAAGAATTAAGATAGATCAACAGAAACACGAATGAAAACAATTATAAAACCTAACCTAACAAAAAAGATTACCCAAAATCCTGACACAGTCCAAAGAGAGGAGGAAGAAATGATCTGCCTGTGCTGGATAAGCAGCATGTGTGCACCGGAGTTTGGTTGCAATAATCACATGGCAATCACGTTAAGAAGATCCTAAAGCTGCCTCAGAGTCCGTTAAACCACACACACACGCGCTGGCAGCCTGTCAGACTTTAATGCAACTGTATTCCTTCTGGGAGTGAAACCAGAGAGGTGTTCTATATTTCCAAGCAAGGCTGAGATGAACATTTAAGTCTTAGGAGCAAAAATGCTCGACGATAGTGTGATGCAACTTGACAACTTGCTACAAAAAGACTTAGATGAGGGTTACCGTGGCTTAAACGAAACCATTTCCGTAGCTGCTGGGAGAAAATCAATGTTTCACTGTTGCCTTGCTACACATTCAGCAGATTCGAAACATTTACTTTTGATGACCTGTAGGTTGTTTTTTTTTAAATTATCAGCAACCTGCACTCGCTGCTCTCTTGGGTAAACCCTCAACATGCAGCTGCAGCCTATTAAAATGCACAATAAAGCAAGATAAGGGGTCAAGCCTGAAATATAATGCAGTTCAGATGAGGCGTGGCTGGACATCTCTCTCAGCTATTTTGTACCGGATGGTGGTGCAGGGCAGAAGCTGCAGGGGGAAAGTATTACGCAATTCGCCTCTAATCCCTCAAACGTGAAGGAACCCATTCTGTCCCAGAATGTGCTGATATGCACCACAATCTATCCCACAGGCTGGAACTTAAAAATCAAATGTCCCACGTCCAACAAACAGCCCCATTTTAAACAGATCTCCCAGTCATTACCTCTGAGCTGCTCCAGCCAGATTCTATTTTTGAATAAAAGACCCCAATCCCACGGACAGCCGGATCAGCATTCCCCTCTGTTTCAGGGACAAATCATCAGATTTCTGGATGGAAGGAGACAATACCTTCTGAACCCCACAAATCAGACCCCCGCTGGGAACGTATGTATATATATGTGTCGCTGTATGTTTTTCAGGAACTTATCTGTATACACAAGCCTTGTTTAAAATCATCCAAAAACCCGACACAGTCAAGGAGCGCTGAACAACAAGAGAAAACAGAGCGGGAAAAGGGGAAGGTGAAAATAAAACCTCTCTTTGTCAATTTTTTTTATATTAAAACGACAGATTCCACACTGCTTAAAGTTCCTTTCTAGTCGAGAAAAATCTCCTCCTGTGAGAGCGCTGACACTGTCGTGCTTTCAAGGCACAGCTTATTCAAAATTCCCTCAGTCCAAGGGCAAACCTCTGCAGCTGAAAGGGAACGACACAAAACGATATAAAAGAGAGAATTGGGGGGGGGAGTTCATCCCACGTGTTTAACAGGAGCACAACCCTCTATCTCACCTTTAAGCCTGTGTCAACTTTAGAGACTTTGACGCAATGAGTGGGATGTGACATAATGAAATCCCTTAATGGTGTTCCCAAAGGGAGAGGGGAAAAAGACAAGCACAGAAGCAGATGAGATGGTCTGCCAATGATGATCATTGGTGATCCAACAAATAAACCACCCCGTCACAGTAATGTCATCAAGACCTGTTTATTCCATCATGATGGACGGTAATTTGATGTATGCTTTTATTCTGTCATGCATTTATCATCACATCAGTGAGGCATGAGCAACTTGTTAAATACTGTAAGCAGCTCTTCACATAAATGTGCTGATCAGTACGGAGCTGAAGTTTCCCCTTTTTTATGTTTGGCCGACTGATATCTACCCAGAAACAAGGTGTTTCTCTTTCAGAAATATGAAGGAAAACACAGTCCGCTTCCTTTAATTTAAAGAAATTTGTGCAACAGACTTTCTCTCAGATTACTTACAGAGTTGTGGGCATCTCAAAATCGTCTCGAATCCTTCTTAATTCAGTTTCTGCAGCTTTACAGCTGTATTTTGACAACTACAGGGGAGCTCTTTGAAACAACAAAAAAAAACATTCAAGGCTACAGCTCTGAACGTCCAGGTCTAAGACCCTCGATGATACGCAAAAATAAGTCGTAATTTTCAAAAACCGGCTGCTGCACAGCTCACTGGTCGCACACTCAGAATTCAGTGACACTGTGACTGAAAACTGGCATATTTTTTCACAATTCTGAGTCAAAAGCTCATCTCCAACAATCACAGCTCAGTGAGATACTGACTTCAGCTGCACAGGCTTTTTAATCTGAATTTCTGTGTAGTTTCTTAATGATACTACTTTGCCTAAAAGTAAAGACACTGTAAAACAAATATGAAAACAAGAAACTTAGTATGTAGTCTATGCTACAGAAGGCAAATCCAAAAACAGGTGTTCTGACAGGAGATATTTTTCAAGGTTCTTTTTCAACATCTAAATGTCATGATGTGGGGGTTGTTTTAGGTGGAGTTATTTTTTTATATTTGTTATTTAGTTTATAGTGATTTAACCACACTTTTACTATTTTAAGTGTATTTCAGTTTCCTTGGTTTGCTCCCTGTGTCACTGCCCACTGCTTCCCTCAGTCCAAGGGTGTCAAACTCCGTTCCTCGGGGGCTGCTCTCCTGCATGTTTTAAACGTGTTCTTGCTTTAAAACACCTAGTTTAAATGGATAACTTGTTGCCGTGCTCCTGGAGAACTTGATGATTCGGTGAGGAGGTAATTAAACCATTTGAATCAGGTGTGTCGGAGCAGGAAAACCTAAAACTCCCAGGACAGCGGCCCTCGAGGCCTGGAGTTTGACGCCCCTTACTTAGTCCCCTTGGTTTACCTGTTTCTCACACCTGTGTCTCGTCTGCCCAATTAGCTCACCTGCTCCTCGTTCCAGTCATCATCCTTTGCTTCTCGCTGCTTCAGTTCTGTTTCCTGCTCTCAGTTGCTTTGTGTTTCTGAGTCTCTGTTCTGTTCGTTTTGTTCTTCTGCCACAGCATCCTTTTGTTTTAATAAAAGTCTAGATTCTCACATAATCACCTGCCTCCTGTACCTTAGGTCCTCACAACACACAAATCTTGACTCGTAGTTACTTGTTAAAATTTTCCATTCCACTCTGCAATGATCCGTAATGAACGTATAAATCAATTCTGAATAAAAACTAGCCGGTGTAATGGCTAACCTTAGCAAAAACAGTCATGTGCAGCGTCAGTATATTACATTACATTACAAAATGCTTTTTTTCTCTCATTATTATAAAAATAGATTAAAACAATGACTATCTAAATAAATATCTTCTTTGGAAACCATATAGAGTTGATTTTGACAAACTGAATTAAATAAAAGCTACCCACTTATATCTTTGCTGCTCATCCAGACAAAGCAATGCAACTTTATTTTCCACATAAAGTCTAGCAGTTTAGCTCTTTTCCTGCCTTTTTAACTGTGTCTGAGGTCGGAGGTCACTGCTTTTGTGAGGCAGTATGTTAACTTTACAAAGAGAAATATCCACGGATAAAACGGAGGCTGATAACGAACAAACGTGTTTTAAAAACACAAGCGTCGCAGACAACCCTGGAGTAAATGTTCTGTGTAGCAACAAACCATCCAACAAGTTTACAACCATCCATGAGTGGGTTTTATTTGCCCTTCACAGAGATCCATAACGCCGGACAAAGATGGATAAAGATGCCTTTTAGAGGAGCTTGTGTCTGTAGACGTGAACGGGATGAAATTAATGACTGAAACAACAGCCCATGTACATAGTCAGTATGATCGGTGGTAAATAATACTCACTTTAGGAACATTTACAGGTGTTCCTAAAGCGTTTGTGTGTCACCTTACATTAATACAATAGCAGGGTGCCATCCTGTCACTACAACACAAGAAGATAAAACAACAAAATGATGCATAAATATAAATAATAGAAGCTTTTGCTAATATATGACACCAAACTTCAAGGCATCTTCTCTTCCTGATGTGCAAAACCTACAAAACAACATAATTACCTTCAACATGATGCACTTCTCCATTGCTATTTCAGGAGACCAGGCTGGCATGAGCGCTCTGCATAAAGTTTTACATCACAGCGTTAACCTATCCTTTTATTTTAGTCCGATTCCCCTGGGAACTAAACCTGCAGTTTAAAAGAAGACAGGAGGATGAGCTCCACACAGTGATAAACGATATGAAAATAGACTTGTTTTTATTTTTACTAAATGGGTAAAAGAGGGGAAAACACACACAGTGTGCAAAATAAAACCTGCCTTTTTAAATGAAGATGACATGAACTACATAAGCAGCAGTAAACACGTCTGGACTCTATTTGACTGCTATAGGCCACATTTACTCTGATCTACTCTTTCTAACCTTAACCTCTGACCTTTTGTGGAGAAGAGGCTTTTCTTCATTAAAACATTTAGTGAAGAGATGACTCAGGTGACAGCAAGTCAGGACTTTATTGAGACAGATAAACCTTTGCATCACATAAACGTGTTTCCGTTCAGTGGAAGCCTCTTTCACATCCAGAGATGCAGGCATGAATTCAGAGTTTGCATTTACTGAGCTGCAGCTGTTGAAACACAACACGTCACCAGAGCGTTGTCAGTTTCTACATGGTTGGCTGCTTCAGATTTCCCAGCAGCTCTGAGGATGGGGGGGGGGGGAATGTATGAACAACAATCCAACAAGTCACAATCCAGATCTTCTTATTCTGGAAAACATAAGCTATCTATCCATTTTCTTGACTCCCTTTTTTGCCTTCCTGGGTCCTTTGCATGTCTCCACAGGGCACAACTCTCCACAGCAACAATGACTTTACAAGTTTAAAGAGCCACAGGGTGAAGCACTAAAAGCTTGTTATTAAAACTCAGGGTAGAAAATCATATTCCTCTGGTTTTAACTGAACACGTAACGTAGTGGGTTAAAATGTTAAAACCAGTCCTTGTTTTGTTGCATGGCACGAGCTCCTGAACTCCCAGAGGAGTTTCAGTCCTTCTTATTAATATTAAAACGCATCATTGCCCCAATAAAATCCAGCTTGGTCAATAAACTAAAGTAAAGTTTTATTTCTCCCTGCAGAGAACTCTCTTATTTTTTTAAGCCCACCTCCAAACTGGGAGTAAAAACAGTTTGTTTTCCTTTATAAAAAAAAAACGCACAGGCTGTCGTGACAATCGAGATAAATGCATGAAGACGTGGTGCGCCAGAAGTCTGTACGGGTTCCGTTTCTTCGCATGTTTGCGCTCTCTTACCTTGCGCCGCCAGGATCCCCAGCAGGAGGACGGTCGCTAGTTTCCCGGAGAAATGCATGAATGCATCTGCTGCTGGCGCCGCTTCCTTGTGGTTGAAACAGATAAAGTGATGCAGAGCGACGAGGATCCTCTCCGATCCGCTCCAGCACGTCTGGGAAGCCCCCCCTTTTTGAGATCGGAGCCGCACTTTCCTTTTGCGCTCCCCGTAGCGCGGAGAGGTCGGTGCGCTCCGCCGACATGGACAACTTCAGCACGTCCCGCCTCCACCACACACACACACACACACACACACCCTCCCACTCTACCCAGGGGCCACAGTGACCTGACTCACACCGACTCAGGGTGGGGGATAAGTTTGAGAATAATGACATAATTTTCAGATCAGGTCTTAGGATTTTCACTGTATTCCAGAAGGTGTGGATGTGTGCCAGTCGTAAAAAAACAGGGGAAAAAATAGACATTAACTCAAAATGTTAACCTAAAAGAATTATCCTAACATCTGCTCAACACAGCTGCGCCACAACGAGAAGTCATATTTTCAGCGCTGAGCAGTAAACGGCCTATTTAGCCACTTAATTGATTTTGCAGGCACAACAATGCTCCGCAGCCTGAAGCATTAGCTGCTGCTTGAGGGCTGCAGTCTGCCCACCTCAAATAATGGAAAGCTATTGATGCACTGCAGCACTGAAGGAGCTCTGAAACATGTAAAGTCTCACATTTAAAGGAAATCCGGTGAAGATGCAATGAAACAAAAACAACAGAGATAACATCTTTAATCTGTATTTATACTTCAATGCTTTTGTTCTATCGAAAAAGTTGCTTTGACTATTATTATCTGGTGCAAAACTCATGTCAGGCATGCACACTGAGAGTTCTGCTGAGCCAACAAAGAACAGCAGAGGAAACAGGTTTACAGTTTATTGAGTCCATATATTTTATGAACTTGTGTTTATGTGCAGAAATAATCACGGTTATGGCCTATTTTATGTGCATTACGCTGCAAAAAAACAGTGGAACTTACAGTAAGATACAGGCAGCTGCGGTTGCCCCAGTTTCACCATGAAAATCCAGACACAGTACAGTCCATTATTTTTTTTAAACACAGCTGAGAACTCTTCTTTGTTTAAGGAAAATTATAATAAAGAAATGTATATACACTGTAAATCTGTTTATGGTAAAAAACCTTTAAACAACAGAAATCCCATAAAAATAATAAGCCGTTCAGTAAGGTTTAACACAGTTAAAAACGTATCACAGTATTTCATTTAAAACTTCAGATTTGCAGTCGTTCACCGGCAGCTGTGGTTGCCAGAACAAAGATTGTGTATGATGCAGTGCAGAGAAAACGGATTAATTTATGGTTAAACTTCAGAACGTCACCGTGAAAATTACAGCAATGTTTTCTGATCTGATCCTGTCAAGCTGCATAAGTACTGTGGCAGCACTACTGGGGTAAAATGCTCACGCTTTTTTATTTTACACCCATGAAGTTTAGATACTTTGAAATCATTTGCTGAAAACGCTCCTAAAAGGAGGAATACTAAACTTGACTCATGTGCTGTTTAGCATACAACGTGTTTCACATGCTGGAAGAAGCCAAAAGGTTAAAGGTCAGTGGAATTGTTCAACCGTCAGTTTTAAACTCACTTTATTTTGTAAAGAGAGAGGGAAGTAAACAGCAGTGTCGGTTCTGGAAGCAAACAAACTGAGGATTTGCCACAGAAAGGAGGGAAATAGACGTGAGGGATGCGGAGAGATCCAGTTTGCACATGAAGTGTTAAACAGCTTCATGACAGACAGGAAGTGAAGAGGGAAAGATGTCATGTGCTTCTGCAAAACAGAGCCAGGACATCTGTTTGCAGATTTTATTTGATTTATCTTTTTTTATTAATAAGATGAAGAGACAAAAATTGAGGATGAGTCTCCACCCACTGGCTTGGAACAGGGAGAAACAAATCTTGTTTATCTTTTTTTTTTTTACTCTTTCTTGTTGCTTATCTCATTGCTTTTAGAGCTAAATTTGTCTTTTTAACAAGTATTTTCTGTCTGTTTTCCAGATTCTCGTCAGAGGCTGAAACTGTGAGTAGATTTCTGTTCATACAGTGGAAAAAAAAAACATTTTCTTACAGTACGAGAACTTAAAAAACAAACAGCCATTTTTTTATTACATTTTTATAATTTACTGACATTTGTCCATATCTCTTGTATGTGTTTGAGGAAAGGAGTGTTGAAGATCTTAGTTTTTACTAAAAATCTGTTATAAAGTTCATTTGATGAAAAGTATTTGCTAATAATAGAAACGAAACGCATGATTCTGTAACATAACAGGGAAATCTTGTTTTTTTTTTGTTATCTGCTTTTTCACTGAGATTAAAATCCATTTAAAAAGGGAAGAAAATGAAAAAGAACGAGAACAATACCTAAAAACTAAATTAAAAAGTCCTTTCAGTCTCATCAGCCAGGATCTAAACGGTTCAACAAACCCATTTTAAAAAAACAACACAATTCTTTAAAGAGACGACAACCTGATATAACCTGAAATAACACTTGTCTAACAAATATTAGACATCAAGAGAATCAGTTTATAAAACCGCAGATTGTTTCACTCAGTCATAAACTGAGTCCTTCTTGCTCCTTTGTGAATATTTTAAAAATTCAAATGAAATGAGTCCCGTTCAGCTGGGGTGGACCTTTGTTAGCGGCACAAATAATCTGCTGGTGTTTTCGGCCCAGCCTGGATTTGAGGTGACACGTCAGCATTGTTTGTTTTCCACAAGAACGAGCAAACCAGCTGCAGACTTTTGCCGTACCTACGCTGACGTGTTCGCCTTCGTCTGTCAGGAAACGTACAGAGACAAGACATGCAATGTTCAAGTTTTTCCAACTTGTTCTTTACAGAAAACCTGCAATGATAAAACCTGCATAATATGTAGAAATGTTACCTTACAGCTGTTATTAAAGCTATAAACAGAATGCACAAGAGTACTTTCTTCATGTGAGCTAATATAATTTAGGATTATACTACAGTATTCTTTGCAGGAAAGTATATCATCAATGACTTCCATGTTAGAGCTTTAAATCAAGATTATCTTTTGTTAAGAAATAACAATCTGTTAGTGCTCAGAGTATGTGTTGTGAATGACTCTCAGCTACTACCACACCAGGTTTTAACCAAACATCTGAAAAATGAACTGAGTTGTAGACATTTTTCTGTTGTCTAAGGTTGATAAGCTGTGGCGGCCGTCTTGTATCTGGTTGACTCCAAAAGTTAATCAGTTGTAGATGCACATCCAGTGATTCCTTTCTGAGAGTTTCATTAAAATCCATCCGGTGGATCATGAGATATTTTGCTAACAGAACAAACACACACACATACAATTATTATTGCTCGCCTTAATACATTTTATCCCTCAATTTTACTGATTTACGGCCTATAATTTTTTTTTTTTTTTTTTTTTTGCTGGTGCCGAGGAAATTGTCAGCACGTGACAAAAACGAGCCAAAAAGTAGAATTGTCTTCAGTGACAAATATAGCTCCTCCTGCAGTGAAGTTCAGTGAGAAGGAAAAGGACAAAGACAGCTGCAGTGTGTGTCAGAGCAGACTGTCCTGCTTCATCCACATCAACCTGCACACTTTTTCCTTTCCTCCTGGCTGAATGCATCTCCTGATTCCTGCTCCGTGTCACCCTCTGCTCTGCCTTTTAACATTTACACACATCTGTAGCTTGGCCTCTTTTCTGTCGTGTTTCTTCTCTCCAGGTGAATGTTTAGAATACTTTCTATTTTAAATAATGCAAGCAATATGTTTATTTGAAACCTTCCACACTCCTGGGATCCATCGAACGCAGGAGTAGCTAAAAACACCATGAAAAGTTCCTCTCAGCTCACCGCTGGTGCACAGACGCTGTTAGTCCTCGCTGTTAAATGAAAATATTAGCTACAAACAAGGAGGGGGGTTCAATGGGATGAGTTTGAAGTGATGTTCAGTCTAATAGTTGGTCCTGTATCAGCCATCGAACACGGAGTTTGGATCAAAAGGCAAAAGTCTTCATCCAGGCGAGGCTAGCCCAAAAAGAGTCCCTGTTTTTGTTGCTTTTCAGGCTTTTAACTCAATTATTTCTTAAAAGTGACATTTATTTACAGTGTAAGTATCCCATCTTTTCTACTCACTTTAAATAAACCTAAATAGTTTTCCTAGTTCCCCTCAACCTTGTGCTTTAGCCTCTGCTCCAGCATTAACTGTGGCTCATAAGCTCGTTTTTAAAAGCCCTCAGCATCCCCCCCCATCCTCCCCCCCAGCATGTGCCAGGCCTTCACCCCACTCACCCCTCCAGCATGCTCATCCTCTTCATCGCCACTCAAGCCGCTCGCGTCTCCGTTCTTACAGATCCATTAGGGCCACAGAGTTTCCTGCGCGTCTCCTCTTCTCCCAGTGTCCACTAGAAGCTGCCTCCTTGCTGCGTCTCATTCCAGCCGTCGGCAACTAATTAAATCCTTTGGCTGCTCAAATCGCCGCTTCGTGATGGAAACTCTGCTGCTAATTAAACGACCGTCTCCTTCTGTGACATGATCTTCTCATGTCTCCTGCTCACTCATAAACACACAAGCAAAACTGTCTTTGGGAAGTCATGCTATTTCAAATTGTTTATAGTTTCATTTTACATTACATTTTTGTTTATTTATCTTTTTTTGACCAGCTGTACTTAAACAGCCGCAGCCTGAGGGGTCAGATTGATCCTTCTCAATGCCTTATATTTGTAAGGAAATTAAAAAAAATCCTTACTGTGGTCAGCGGCTCTTCCTGCCACCATAGATGATGAGCTTATTATAACTGTGAGGCATTTTTACCCAGACTGATGTGCGTTAGAAACATTTTAATTATAAGTCTTTGCAGTCTGACTCAGCGGCCTTCAGGGAAGAGTCTGAAGAGTTTGTCTCATCCTCTTGTTACTGTCCTTCCTATCTGATATCTGGGGACATTTTTGGAACCAAACAAAAAACATGATGTAATGATAACATCGTATGATGTTTGGTCTTTGTTGAGATTAAAGATCTTGTGATTTCTTCTGTTGCAGAGACCAGCACTGACAGCTGCAGTTTTGTTTGCAGCCACTAGCAAGCAGCATTTGGCACAGCAGAATAATTGTTCCTTCTCACCAGGTGCATTACCGGAGCACATTACCGAGCCTGGTTTAAAGCCCTGCGAAGTGTTCGGACCACGGTTCTGTGTCGGTGGCTCGGCGGCGCAGAGGAAAGAATTGATGGCAGCTACACGTTCAGTAATGCACTAATGTAGTTCATAAATATCGACCGCAGAGCTGAAATGGCAAATATAAATCCTAGAGGAGCATCCTGGTGTGGGGTTGGGGGGAATGATGGGGAGATGAAAAACATCGGCCAACAACAGGAAACAGATCAAACTGCTGACATTCACCTAGAAGCACCGAGATTACAGCAGGAGAATAGAATAGAATAGAATAGAATAGAATAGAATAGAATAGAAGTGGGACTGTGTGTGTGTAGCACATACCTGGATGACTTCTGATCTTCTTCCACAATACACTGTAAACTCTAACTTTGTTGTTTTAGCTTCGAAACATAAATTACATTTTACTAAAATAACAGAATGTGTTCCGCTCATCTTACTTTTTATTCTCTTGAATAAAAAGCCTCTGCTGTGCACACCTCTGCCTTAGTTCGCTTCATTTGTTTTGCATCAATGATTGAACTTCTTTGGGTACTTGATCGAGCTTACAAACCTCCCTCAGCTTGGTTAAAATGATACGTTGTCCAGCAATTAATTGAATTATTTAAGGTAACTGATTTAATCGATAAGTCTGTTTTGACTTAATTAAAAACATTTGGTGATTTTAAAGGAATTTCTCACTGAAACAAACAAAAGCAATGTTAGTATAAACTTGAAAACCTTGCAAGGGACACAGTATACTGGCTGCATATGACAAACATCACAACATGCTTTCATTAGTTTCATTTATGACCCCCACATTTGTCAGCCCTGGTCACTGACGACCTGTCCATGGTGTCCCCCTCCTCTCGCACAATGGCTGCTGGACATAGGCACCAGCTGCCCCCTCACCTCTCACAGAAAAACAGGTAAAGAAAATGAATGAATGGTCACCTGCCATGACTTTTGATGTGGCACGCAGCAGTACTTCCCAACTCTGTCTTATTTTCGAGCATCACCACTTTTGAAAAATCCCATTTTTAAACCTACTTACTTTCTCCTTGGACATTCAGGCTCCCATGGCAGCACTGTCTGATAATATAGCCCATTATCTTTCCATGTTCTGCTCAGAAGGTTGATTTATTGCTTTGAAAATTGGGTTTATCATTTCTTTTTCAACTAAAGTTTGATTGTCACAGTTATATTCTACATAAACAGGCTACAACTGATTCGACAATGATCAAAGTCATTTTGTTGTCATATTTTAAGAAATTCAGGTTTTAATCCCCACTAAAGGCTACAACTCTGCCACCTGATTATGTAAAACTCTACCCGCAGGGGATATTTTAGTCCTCACAGAAAGCAAACTACCAATATATTAACTTTGTGACGTGTTCTGCTGAAATCTAAGTATATTTTTTTTGTATAATTTATTCATTCAAATAATATAGCTGTGATTGGATAGAGAACACAGAACATTGCTCGTAGCGTGACTCTTTCTATGAGCTAGAACGGTTCGATTTGTCAGGATGTGCCTCGACACCGCATCGCTGGTGTGTTACCAGTGTGTAATAATACTGTTGATCCAGAAATCACTGAATGAGAACAAATACAGCGATGATGCCAACAATTAGTCATTTAGTTTTAACTAAACATCACCAAAAGTTTCTCAAACTGATCTAAAATAAGATGCTGAAATAACAAACAGACAAAAAATAATTTTACAATGTTCATTTGCATCAGAATTGTTGTATTTCCGTTGTGATTAAGGGTAAAAAAAACCTTCCCAAAACTAATTTCTAATCATATTTAAACAAAAAAATCATGCACATTTTTTTAAAAATGTACTGTATGCAGGAAATAAAAGGCATTTTCACTGCAGTGAGTGTTTCTGCGTGTTCTCACACTATGAATGCACACACGTTTTATATATTTATGTGGTTTGTCTTGCAAAGAAGATGAAATGCCATTGATCTCCGACTCCAGCCTGAAACCGGCCTTCAGCGACGGCTCTTCTGTCGGCCTCACAGACGGCACGAGTCATGTGTCTCTTGTTTATTGCCGACCTTCATCATCCCTGTCATCCTCTATCCATCGTCGGTTTGCCTCCATCTTGTCTCCCCACCCATCAAGTGAGATCTCTTTGGTCGCACTTCATCCATCCTTCAGACCGTTCAACATCAACAACTCTCGCCTCTGAATAATGAGGCACTTTGCAGGAGTGAGACACACCTTTAACTGGGACGTCACTACCTCCATTAAACACACTTTTATTATAATGAAAGCTGCTGTGTTCTGGGATCTGTCTCAAAGTACTTTTTAAAGTTGTTAGCTGAGGTACTGTAGGTAACACTATGTAGATTTAGGATGACTTTGAAGTTAAAGTTTCTGAACAGATCTTTTGAAGAAGGGTTCTATGGAAAAGCTGTAAACGTATAACATCCTACCTGCTGTAGATAGCTCCTGGAACGACTTCAGTTTGGAGAAAAGGGGTAAAATTGAACTATCCCTTTAAGTTGGATCACGTGAAATGGGGTTTTCTGTCACGTTTCATGTTTTTTGGGGAGGTTTTTTCGCCCTTCACCAGCTTTCATGAGGCAGCTGCGAGGTTACAGCCATCATCGCTCAGGCTGTGCAGATTTATGAGTTTGCGTGTTTTTCGGTTACAGCCGTGTCGTCGGCGGTCACATGGCCTCACTGCCGTCTTCAGCTAACAGAAGGTGAAGCCGGACGCCTCGAGGAGACGAGACTGTTGAATGAATCTGCGGTCGGATGACTAACATTCAGTTCCCACACGCATAGGAGAAAAAAAAACACATACACATTCCCTGTAGAAAGGTTTGTTCAGAATAAATTTATCATTTTCACTTTGTCATGTTCCTTACAGTGTGTTGATAGAAAAACAAACGGCTCTTATATGTAAATACACCTGAGTGTCAGGACAGTGAACAGAGGGAAAGTGTCTCAAAAAGAGAAAGTAGAAACAGTTTTGAATAAAAATACTGAAGGACTGAATAAGTAATTACCAAGCATGCAGTTCATCGGTGGTGGGGTTTTTTTTCTCTTGTTTTCATTTATTAATTACTTTATGACCGTATCATGTCAGACCTTTTCTCTAGAGAAACAATGGAAGGAGGAAATTATGATAAAAATCAATTATCACAGTTTCATAAGAACAGAATCTTTTTTTTTCTTGTCTAACATTCGCAGGAGTGACAGTTAAATGCGTCACGACAAACTGCTGAGAAATCAGGTCCACATCCAGAAAAATGTTGTTTAAAAAAGATCGTAATGATTAGACATACAACATGAAAGATGTTCCAGGATACGGAGTGTATAATTGATATATTATTACAGCTGCTGGTTTCCATGATGATGAAAACGAGCTGGATGGATGCTGACAAGCTGTTTCTACATACTGAAAAGAAACAGAAACAGCCTTAGGGTAACACAAGTGTTTTGTTTTTAGCATCAGCTTTTTTGATTTTAAACCATGTTGCTTTTAATATAACAGGAAATGGTGGGGGTTTTTGTTAGCTGTTATGTAGGTTCTGTCAGGCAAAAGTCCATCCTGTCAGATGTGTGAATAAAAACATTTACTGGGAATGGCAACGCATTACTCATCTGGCACTCAGTTGTTCTGTTTTTCCTCTCTGTGTCATTTTAAAGGCAACTATTATAAACTCATATGATGGATGCGCTAATGTTAAAAAGACAAGAAGAGAAGATCCGTCTTTCAACACAAAATTATTTAATTTAACTCTTTTCATGAATGCATTTGTGATGTGAAGGCGCACATTATCCTTTCATAGAGGGAAATATGGGTGTGTTTGTGTGTTAGCGAAATATCTCATGAGCAGCTGAGGAAATATTAATAAAAGTCTCACAGTAATCATCGGCTGCAGCTACTGATTAACTTTTCTGGAGTCAGTTCGATTCAAAATGGCCACCACAGCTAATCAACCTTAGCAAACACAAAAAACGGTTATAACAGAGTCAACTTTACAGACTCTGAGCTAAAATTTTGAGTGTTAGTAGCTGAGAGTCATTCCCAACACACCCTCTGAGTGCTAACAGATCACACGAGATCTTTGTTTAAAACTTTGGCTTGTAAGACGGTGACTGATATGCAAGGAATGGTGATTTCCTTGTTTTTATTTGGGTAAGCTCTTATTTTTAGCCCACAAAAAACAATTTTTCAACAAAAACAGACATTTTTTTACTGAGGTTTTTGTTTCAGACAGGCTCTTCTGCTGCTTTTAGAATTGAATCTAAATACAGAAAGAAAGGTGGGGTGGTGAAAAGTGATCAGGGTAATGTTAAGTTCTTAAAAAATATATATTTATCCTGAGTTTTTGTTGGCCAGTTTTTAAAACTAGTGACAGCAGCTAACATACTTTTATAACCAGGTGTTTTGCATGAAATGGTTCAAAATTACTTCGCTTGAATAGTTTTATATGCATCTCAATCCCAAAGTAAGAACAACTAGTTACTAAATTGTGTATTTTTTCGCTATATTTATTAGATTAAATATAATTTGGATCATGTTCTTGTATGTTTGGCATTAATCAGTTTGTAGCTGTAAATTATTCCTTATCGGTCAGTTTTGTGTATACATTTTTCTCATTCTTCTTTCTCTCAGGTAAATGTAATTAATTTGGGGATTTTTTTTATCAACTGAGATAAATCATTTCCAGAACAGGATGGGAAAAGCAGAAGATCAATATAGACCAGGTGGGGGAAGAAGGATAAATTTTATGATCGCCTTCTGTAAGTGAGGGATGTGCAAGATGTTATTACATTAAAATTTGATCAAATGTTTTGTTTGTTTGCATGGAGGGTAATTTCAGAGTCTTGTCAAATGCAAAGTTCAGGATCAGCTTCAGTTGCGCTCCGCGTCGTCAACAATCGGGGTGTTGTAACTCTGAAACAGAGGCTGCATAAAAAGCCCAGCGGTGCCGATTACACACACACAGATGAAAATCCACAGGAAGAGACGGTCAATCACCATAGCCACATATTTCCAGTCTTCAATGATCTGCAGAGAGAAGGAAAGGTTGATAAATGCTGCCAGGGTGCAGTTTACTGTTTACAGTCCTGAGTGAAAGTGAAACTGGAGAGTAAACATTATTTGCAGCCAAGATTTCTTTTTCCTGGCTGAAACATCTGACATTGTTTGAACAGTAATGTATAAAATGGTACAATTCTTTTATTTCTGAATTAAATTTGCTTCTATAGTGCTCCAGAGCACCCACCGGACACTAAAACTGTTTTACTCTGCCGGAGATGGAGTTAGATTTTATCACCATCAAATGACATGCAAGAAAAGCATTAAACTAAACTTAAAGTAAGAAAATAAAGATGAGAAAAAGTATTTTTAATTTTATTCTGTCAAGTAAAACGTTACACTGTAACAGTCTTCTTTTTCTTTCAGCTGTTCCCTTTTCAGTGGTCGCCACAGCGAGTCGTTCTCCTCCATCTACCTCTGTACTCTGTGTCCTCTGTCCAACTACCTCCATGTCCTCTCTAACTGCATCCATATATCTCCTCTTTGTCTTTTTCCTGGCAGCTGCATCTCTAACATCCTTCTACCAATATACCCACTGTTCCTCCTCTGCACATGTCCGAACCATCTCAGTCTGGCCTCTCTAACTTTATCTCCCAGTTGTTCAACCTGTGCTGTACCTCTGATGACCTCATTCCTAATCCTGTCCATAATCGTCCCTCCCAAGGAGAACCTCAACATCTTCAGCTCTGCCACTTCCTGTTCTGTCTCCTGTCTTTTTGTTTCCAAACCGTCCAACACAGCTGGTCTCAGCGCTGTCTTGTAAACCTTTCTTTTGTCCATTGCTGCCACCTTTCTGTTACAAATCACTCCTGAATCTTTTCTCCATCCACTGCATCCTCCCTGGACTCTCTTCTTCACCTCTTTACTCCCTGTCCTCCTGAATGTTGACCCTAAGTCCTTGAAGTCCTGCACCTTTGTGACCTCTGACCTCCTTGTAGCCTCACTGTTCCACCTGCCTCCCTCTCATTCACACACAGGTACTCTGACTCACTAGGTATATACCTCAAGTGTATACCTCCACCTGTTCCCTGTTCTCCCCACAGATCACGATGTCATCTGCAAACATCATAGTCCACGGGGATTCCTGCCTGACCTCATCTGTTAGTTTGTCCATCACCAGAGCAAACAAGAAGGGGCTCAGAGACGATCCTTACACTGTGACAGTGAAGGCAAAAAACTGTGTTGAGGACTGCAGAATGTGTGGAGCTTTTCCAAATACCTACCCCCTCATCATCATCCTCACTCTTCATCTTGTCAGCAATGTAGCGCACTCCATCCACCGCGTCCTCCACATCAATGTTGCTCTTGAGAGTCATCCTCCTCCTAAGGTCTCTGCTCTCTGAGAAGTCACTGATTCTCCAGCCATAGCGCTTGGCGGACTCCTCGTTGACGAAGAAGGACGAGGAGGAATCCGCCACTCCCGCAGAGCCTCCGGACCCACCCTCTGCTCCACACAACCTCTGGTCTGAATACTTTTGCTTCTGGTGCTTTTTCCTGAATCGTTCGCGGATATTAGAGCTACCAGGTCTTCGCATGAAGAGGAACGAGGGAAGCCGGTGCAGGAAGATATGCTTGACCCAAGGTGGCATGGTGTGCGTGCTGGGTGACCGATGGTGGACGTTGAGCACACAAACGCTGGTGACAATAGAGAAGGTGACCAGCACCATTGTAAACATTAAATACTTCCCAATTAGAGGCACTGCTAAAGATGTCGGTGGTACTATCTTTGAGATTAGCAGTAAAAACACAGTCAGGGCCAGGAGGACAGAGATGCACAGAGTCATCTTCTCGCCGCAGTCTGATGGAAGGTAGAACACCAGAATAGCTAGTGACGTGATGAGGATGCAGGGAATAATCAAATTGATGGTGTAGAACAAAGGTTTCCTCTTGATGATGAAGTCGTAGGTGATGTCCAGGTACCTGATGTCATTGGGGTCCTCGTTCTTGCGTCCAGGTAGAGAAACGATGTCCCACTCTCCACTGGGTTTGAAGTCGTCACGGGAGGCGTAATCGCTCAGGAGGATGAGATCAATTTCCGTGTGGTCGTACGTCCAAGAGCGAAACTTCAGGGTGCAGTTCTGCTGGTCAAAGGGGAAGTCGCGGACTTCAATTTTGCAGGCCGACTTGTAGATGGCCGGTGGGAGCCACGCTACTTCTCCGTTGTTGGAAACCACAGCGTTGGAGTAGAAGGAGACTTCGTAGGTCCCATCAGCACTAAACACAGAATCACATGAATTTAATTAGGTCTCATTTGTTAGCTAACAATCAGACAGCCACTGAAGCATAAATAAAATGGCTAGTTAATCTGGTCCTTCATTAAACAGCTCAGTGAGGTTCAGCTGCACCTTCTGGCTGGAGGAACTCGGTGCCGTATGTCATCTGTGTTGTGCCAGCTCACATTCTTTCTGTGTGTGTTTTTCGTACAATTACTTTCAGCGAAGACTGACTGGCTATGAAGAGATCAATTTCACGACTGTTAGTGTGCGTCCGTAGAGGTGATGCAGGAAACAACTGAGTTCACATCCAGGGAAAAGCTTTGCCAGGAACACAAGGCCAGCAACTAAATTAAATCTGCTGAGGCGGACTTTTGCTCTCCACCTGTTCAAGGTGAAGCTGATGTATTATGAATTAAAGTCTTATCAATTATAAAGCAGACTAGGAATCACACTCGGTCTCTAAAGCTTTGGGGCTGCTGTACACACCCAGCACCATTTAAAATGCAGAAGCCTCACCTGTTTACTATGATTTCTAGGCCCTCTGAGTTTTAACCCAAAGTCACAAAGTAGTATTGTCGTATTTTGTCATTTTGGCTCTGAAGTCTTTGTGCTCTTCTGATAACTCAGGTGACCAGCAATCTGTGATATTAAACATTAACAATCAGGAGGACATGACTGGAAACAACACACACACACTAAAAAAAAAATCTAATAGTTGTAAGCTCATTAAACTGACGTTAAAGTTTGTTCCTGATGGAGATTGAAAAAGCGCTTAACATTTTTATGTTTTTTATCATATCACATGGCCTTTCTTAATTGTTCCAAAAATAAAGCTATTTTAGAAGTTTCTTATGTTAAACCTGAGGTGATGTTTTCAACTCAATAGCATCTCCAAACTTTTTGTTTTATTAAATGTGTTTTTTTTACACACACTACTAATAACTGGTACTAATAAAATAACTGGACAGGAGCAGGGCTTTCTGTTCGAACCTAAATGTTTTCATGGGGAAAATTAGCAGCTGAACAAGAAACTAGAAAATGAAAAAAGAAATCCACAGGTGACCTAAATCTGAGTAACATATGAGGCTAAATCACTGTCGGTAATACTACTGTAAACAGAGGGTTTTTATTCCTGGACTTCATTTATTACAGCCCTTAAATTCTTGTGCACTGAGTTTACTCTGCAGTCATTTTTATGGAGAAATGACTTCTAGGTGTACAATATACAGTTTAAAACAGTTCTTTGCAATACACAAAACTAAATAATATATTACAGGAATATTTTAATCTCAGTCTCAAGAAATCTCAATTACTGTGTAGTTTTTTATTATTAGTATTATTATTTCAGTCTTAAGTTCAGTTAGACTCGTAAGAATCATGGCAAACACTGCAGATGGTAGCAAAACACTTCTTGTAATTAATTACCTAAAGAGATGAGAAGTGAGATGTAAAAAAAACGCCATCATACTTGTTATAGAGGACGATGTCTGGCAGCCAGATGTGCTGTGACGGGAGTCGAATCTTCTTCATTCCCTCGTACTCATCTGGATCCCACATTAACCTGTAATCGTTCCATCCCTGTAGAAATACACACAAATGCATGCAAACAAATATATACGATCACTGATAATAAAGGCAGTGATTATTAGAAGAAATATGAAAAGACATTCGAGCCATGGTCACAGAGTGGGATAAATAAATTCAAATGTAAACATGTTGTTTCCTTCATACAAGTAATGGTTGAGTCAGATGTCAAAATGCATCTGAAAAACGGGAATTGGCCGACGTCTCTGCCCAACATGCTGCAGGCTGACCTCACCGCTGAACTGGCTATATGTCTTTGCACATTTTTCCACAAACCGCTGCGCTGCCACTAACCTAAACACACGCCAGAGTGTGTTTGTGTGTGTGTGTGTGCCGCAGTGACTCGGACACTTGTCGTGCCCCTCAGAATCACTGTGATCTCCCACACAAACTCTTCTGAAAAGGCATTAAAGTTCAAGAGATCAGGGATGCGCACAAACCTGCGTGAGCCAGCAGTTGGTGGTCATGATCTGCTCCCTCTCGTTCTGAAACACAGATGAACATGGTTGCAGTCTTTAGACTCTGTAATTTAAAATAGCCCTCATAGCTTTGAATGTGTGTGTGTGTGTGTGTGTGTGTGTGTGTGTGTGTGTGTGTGTGTGTTCACCCACCACATTGATGAGCTGCGCCAGAGACACCTGTATGTAAATGGTGACCTGTTGGCTGTTGTTGATGGCTGGTCTGATCAGCTTGTTGTAACGCTCTGGTGACAACAGGTGACCCACCAGCCTCTCCTCTACGTCCGCACACAACGCAGCTGCTTACAGACATAAACGCAAAAGATAAAATACACTGTTGGAATCAAACTGTAATGGATTGGGTCATGTCTTTTGTATTGTTGTGTTGCGTTTTTAAGTTCTGTGACATTAAGGTAAGAACATAATCCATTCATTTATAAGCTTTATTCACAGGCTGTTATTTTAATTATTCTTTTGTGCTGTTGAAACACAAAGATGTTGCCTGATTGTGTGTTTGGAGGACTTAATGGCCAGTTCAGTGAGCCTGCTGGTTGGTATTCTGGGACAGAAGCATTAGGATGCTTCAGACAACTTTCTGTTTTCAGGTATTTGTAGCCAACCTCTTCTGTGTTTGTCGTGTCTCTTCCCGTCCTCTCAACTCCCAGCTGGTCGAGGCACTTATCCTAAGCCTGGTTCTGAGGCTTCTTCCTGATTAAAGAGAGTCGTTCCCACCAAAAGTCGCCCGCCTTCATCAAAGATGCTATTAAATCTATTAAACACAATCAAAATGAGAAAGGGCACAGTACAGCCACACTCCCAGCCAGACCTGCAAAAGCTGAAGGAACTATAATAAAATCATGTGTTGTGTCATCCCTCCATTCATGCAGGATGCTGAATATAATAAGCAGGGGTAAAAAGGTAAAAAGAGAGCAAATTATTCACACTGGATTAACTGGATGGGAATTTTGGATCAGCATGTATTTAACATAGTTTGCTTTGTGAATAAGACGCCGCGAAGAAGCAAAAAGCAAGTTCGAATGATGGGGGGGGTGCAAAACAGATGCAAACCTGCCTGAGAGTCTCTTAATTAGAAAATACCAAATTATTATTCATAACTGATGATGAAGTGGTCAAAAGAACCAGAAACCCAACTTTACCAACCTTCACACTCTGCCTTCCTGTAAACAGAAATCTTTGCCAAAGTTATAGAAAAAGAACATTTCTCTTATTGTCATTATTAACTACTGGACTAAAACCAGCTAGATACACATAATGTCATGTTGGGTGGAGACGGAGGCGAACCCAGACTCATCTTCAGAACTTAAAGGAAAACTAATTTATTGTAAAATAAAGAAACAAAAACAAAACACTGACGTGGCAGCAAAACTAAACATAACCAAAATCTAAGACTGAGACACAAGACAAGAGGGATCAGTGTCCTGGGATCAGACAGCACATGAAGCGACAATGAACCAGCAGTGAGGAGAGGAGATGACCGGGTTTTAAAAGCAGAGGGTAATTAGGGGGAAGTGGGCACAGGTGAGTGATTACAACTAGGATCAGGTGAAGATGGGCGTGGCAGGAAAACAAGAGACTGACTGATGACAGGAAACAAAGACACGAGGAACAAGAACTGAACTAAGACAAGGCTAACAAACATAACTGAATAAAATAAACAATAAACTTAAACTGAAACACAAAGACAATAAAAGCAATAAACTGAACACAAAAACACAAAGTAAACCCAAATCCTGACACATAATCTGTCATTTACATCTGTTTTTGTTGGTGTTTTATTTGGTATTCTACCTAACTTTGGGGAGCAAGAATTCTGTTCTCCTTTAGAGAAATTTACTTTTAAGACATTGTGGCAACAAGAAAAGTTGTTAGTTGATTCCCTTCAGAGGAAAGGCACTTTGGAGGAAATCTTTGTTTAACATCAGCAGCAAAGATCACATCATTTTGAGCAGGAGATGCTCATATAGTCAAAGTTTTATACTGAAACAGCTGTGCAAGCACTTCTGAACAGACATGAGCTCGTGTCCAAATATCTCCAGGCTGCGCAGTCTGCAGACAGGAATATCATTTGTTCTGGTTCTGTACCTGCGCTGGTATTCAAGCATCAGCTAAGCATCCACTATTATTAAGTTCTCGTGATGGCTATCAGGCAAGTCAGGAACAAAACTGGAAATAAACAGCACTGAGTTTCAGAAAGAAGACATTTTATAGACACTTAACATTAACCTTCAGAGAGCCAAAGAAGTGTGAAAGTGAAGTGAAACTCTGAGGGACAGATGTCTCCAGAGACAGAAAAGTCTGGAGTAAACGAAGACCCGTTCAAGGAGAAGAGAAGAAGTATAATTTTCTGTCTGAAACTTTTTTTTTTTGCAAACTTTATTTATTTGGTTTTTAACAAGAATTGTATAGCCATACAATTGCAATGCGATACATATAAAACAAGCCATACAATTCCCTTAAGTTAAACGAAAAAAACAAAAACAAACACCAAACAGAGAAAAAAAAAACCAAACACAGCAGAACAAAACAACCTCCAATCACTTCCAGAATTTGAACTAAATAAAATTGAGAAGTATTCTGACATACCTAAAAAAAGTACCGTTTGCGCTCAGGAAAGTAAATATATAGCAATAAGAAAGGGAAGAACCGAGAGAAAGGACGCAGGATGAGCAGATAAGTACATACCCAAAGAACTAGACTGGGACAGAGTGAAAATTAATTTGATCAACCAATCGTAGTAATGGTTGCCAGATTCCTGCAAACTTGTCAGAAGAACCCCGTAGTGACATCCTAATCTTCTCAAGCCTAAGAAAATAAACAGTATCCCTCAACCAATGTATAAAAGAAGGAGGTTGTGGTGATTTCCATTTAAGAAGAATTATCCTCCTTGCAATAATGGTCATAAAGGCTAAAGAATTTTCTTGGGAAGAGGATAAAGGAGATGGCCCCGA